>NC_136485.1:126059521-126217021 GCF_053919585.1 Euprymna scolopes
TATTCCGCATTTCATCCACGCTAGAATTCATCAGGCTGATGAATATTCTGTGTAGCTTAGTTGCCATATATATTTTATAACTTACTACTATATATATATATATATATATATATATATATATATATATATATATATATATATATATATGGATAAAAGGTGCAGGAATAATATTTTTTGCATTGGGTGTTCAGATAAAAGATGTTAACTTTCTTGAAAAAAACTGGTAGAATTTGGTTACATTTTTTTTTTTTTTTTAGATTCTTGTTCTGATATTCATATATTTTTTTATTTAATTGACAGATGTTAAACTGAATATGATGATACTAATTAATTAACCACCGATTGCAGTTTAAACTTTGATGATGCTAACTAGAATATTCTTCTTTCTGTACATATTGTCTGTTTAAGTTTTCTTGCTTTTATTTCCTCTTATGAAGTGGTTTGTACGTGATGAGACAGAAATATGAAATAATAATTTAATGAAAACGATTATATGTAGATCAACAATGATGATGATTTATTTAAAAATTTACAACTGGAAGTTAGTATAAAATGAGGAAGATTTAAATATTGCTGAGCGATGTCGATAAGTGTCAACCATTTTAAATTTTCCTGTTGTCGTCTAGTAAAAATTACGGGCAGATAACCCTGATTCAAAATTTCTTTTAGGAAATTTTGATCATAAACTTATTTCTTTTTTTAATATGAAGTCCAATTTTTCCTTTAAATATAAAATATTTAACAGTATTATTAAGTGGTCTGCAGCCACCTAACATTTCTAAAAAAAATACCAAAGCAGTAAAAATAAGCTAAAGATTTTTTTCTTGATCAAATGTCATAAATTGATTTAAGTTGAGTTTAAATTTTACTATAAGTATATATGGTCTTATAGTAAATAAAAAAAAAAGTTAAAAAATAATATTTTTATGCATTGGATGTCCAGGTAAGTAAAGTTATCTTCCATGAATACTTGTCTGAATTTAAAAAAAAATTTTTTTTTTTAGATTCTCTTCAGCGATCTTGTATTTATATTGGTCATTTTTCATGACATTTGATTCATGGACAACCACTAACTATAATTTAACTTTTAATTCTAACTAGAATTTTTTTTTTGTGTGTGTACACAGTGTTTATACTTAATTTTTATTGCCTTTGCTTCCAAAAACTGCGATAAAAATAGTGTAAATAATTTTTTTCTATCTTTTATCTTTTTTGCTTTCCTGATTCTTTGCACAGACACCAATCTCTGCTTATGTCGAACCTATAAGCTGATCTGATCAATTGTAGATGTGAAATATTGACATCGGCCTGAAAAGAGGATTTATGTTTCCTCTCATCCTGTAATCGTTCTAGTCATCCCATGGGAGATGAAAAATTTATTACTCGAGATTATTGAGAAGGACATAATGCATTAACATTATGCGCAGACCATCAATAACACATTCTACTGATGCTCACACCTGTAAAAGAAAAAAAGAAAAATAAAGAAGTTTGTTGACTTCACTTGTAGTCATTATTTAACAACTTTGTTGCTGACGGGTTTTTGGCTCAAAGACAGATGCTTAACTTTTCTTTATTGACTTTTCAAACTTTATTCCTTATGTTTTTTTTTTCTTTCGTCTATAGCCGTTATATTATATGGCTAAGCATAATGAAACTTAGTATTTTAACAGCAGTGATCTTTTCTTTTTTTTTTTTTAACTAAGAATGGTTACAATTTATCAAGACCATATGCCATTCAAGGATAAGAATTAATGAAATGCAATGATTGTCAAGACGAATAACTTTTATTTATTGCGGACTATTATCCTCATCTGTTTAGTTGTTGTTTCACAACGTTTCGGCCAACAATTCCTATAGCCTTCATCAGGTGATAACCGTGATGGGATAGGAACTCCGAATTTCCTAACTGCATCCTCAGCCAAAGGCTTACTTGACCAAAAAAACGTGGTGAGACGACAACAACTATGGAAGGCAGTAATTGCTGAGGGTGCAGTTAGATTTGGAGTTCTGATCCGACAAAGGCCAGAGGAATAGTTGGGCGAAATGTCGTGAAGCAACAACTAAACAGGTGAGATAATAGTTCGCAATAAATAAAAGTTAATCTATAATACTCATCTCAATAATGAATCTATAATACTCATCTCAATAATGAATTCCAATTAAATAATATCAGACAAAGTTCAAATATTTGTGGGGACGATTCTAGGTAAGAATATGTTGGTACTGGCTTTGAAGATAAGGTTGTAATCTGTGGAGATGCAGTACTGCGAAAATGTGTTCTATGAAGAAACTGCATAAAAGATGTTTAATTTTTCGCTATTAGTTTTTCAAACTTTATTCCTTAGTTTCTTTTTTTCATCTATAACTTTTGCTGTATGTACCGCGAGATAAAATACCAGGTTGAGAAACTGGCACAGTCTATCCTTCTGTCAGGGGTAGATGGGGCTCTCTTAAGCCGTGGTAGGCACCCTGTCTAATGATGGTGTCATGATAAAAAATACCCTTGATAGCTCTGGCGAAGCATCAAGTATTCAACTACCGAAAAGATTTGAATTACACTACAAACTTGTATAGTGAATTCAATCTCGGCTGCGCTGGCTGGCTGTTGGATGGATAACTTTTGCATTACATGGTTAAGCACAATGAGACTTAGTATTTTTCCATCATTAGCCTATTTTTTTTTTTTTTACTAAGAATTGTCTCCAACTATCAAGGCCAGATGCCACGCAAAAATAAGAGTTAATAAGACGGGATCATTGCCAAGGCAAAGTTCAGATATTTGTAGAGACGATTTGAGAAAGAGTCTGGCTTTGAAGACAAGGTTGTAATCTGTGGGGAAGCAGTACCGAGGCAATGTAAGCTTGCAAAGATGCTCTGTTCATAGAAATATTGTCTTACGCTAGGCACACTGAAGAAGAAAAGGAAGTTCTTGCTATGTATGTCTGACAAGGAGAAACCAGAAATTGGAGTTCAGTCGAGCACCTTCCATGGAAATAATGATAGAGTAAAATGAGTTTCCATCATATTGCAATCATACAAATTAACATCCCAAAATTCCTTTTATGGAATCATTAATAAAATCCAATCTCCTTTTTGCAATCCAACTATATTTGGTATAAATGAATTTCATCTTATAGGTTGACTAAAACGAACAGCTTATTCAAGTAAAAACATGGAATATTGTTTTCATTTTTTTAATATTGTTTTCAACTTGTTTAGATTTCATTTACAACCGAAAGTAATTATAAACTGGAATTCACTTTTGATATTCCTTTTGTTTTGTTCTAGGTTTGTTTCAAAACAGCAGTTGGTGAAGTCCTATCTATTCTCATCATAAGACTGGAATACCAACCTCATATCATTGACCAGACGTTTCGCTTCCACCATCCAGAACAGTCATTTTTGAAGAAATCCATCAGATTGCCCCCTTTGCATTCCCTTCCTGGTATGTGTTTGTTCAACTAGTAACAAATATTGGCATTCCCCACTAATTTGAAAGTATTAACAATTATTTATTATATATTTTTTACTTTTTTAAAAATCTATTTTGATAAGTTTCTAACTTGAATTCTTTTAATCTATGATATAAATCTCACCTGTCTGTGTAAATAAATGTATGCGTGTATGTATGTCTGTCTGCCTAAAACTTTCAACAGAAGCGACGGATTTTCACAAGATTGGTATCGTTTTGAAGCTCGACCCTTCGGACAACAAATATCGAAAAATTGGCTAAAAGCATTAATTTTTTCACCCTCAACTAGGCACTTTTCTACAGGGAGGGGTCGCTTTTTCCACCAATATTTTCGAAAGCCATTGCTTCTTTTCGATTGACTAACCTTAATTTAAACATACATCACTTCCGGTCTGGCAATGGATGCAACAGCAAAGACATCACGTTTTTTTTTTTTTTGCATGTTCTTTTCCTCTTTCGCTGTACAGGTTCGAGCCTGCCTGCCTGCCTACTACCAGTTTAAAAAAAAAAAGAAAACAACACTACAGCTTTATTTTAAAACTTTTATTGAAAAAAATCAATTAAGGTAACTTGATTATGTAGTAGAGCTGACATCTATTCAATGTAGCCACCTTCAGCCTCAGTCAGCACCTCAATGCATGTCTGGAACTGAGAGCATTTCTTTTCCACAACGCTAGTGTGAGCTCAGTGAATACTCGGCAGATGACGGCGATCAGGCTGGCTTTGGTGTTGTGGGAGATCATGTTGGTGATGTTTTCGATGTATGACCAAACAAAATAGTCCAGTGGGTTCCAGTCGGGGGAGGAGGCGGGGCAGTGAGAGAAGGGTACAAAGTTTCTTCTGAAGCCAGCCCTGTAGTCCAGTCAAAATGTGGCTAAACCTCAAACAAATTGCTAACAAAGGTTTTTATCTTGTAAAAAGTTTACCACAAGTAACCTTACCAAAATGGGCCATCTTTATCTTTAAAGTTCAACTGAACAATATTAAATTATTTTGAGACATAAAATTCCTGACAAGTATGTCCATTATTCCTGACAATTACTGACAAAAATAAACGTTTTTCCTGACAATAAACCTTAAAATTAGAAATAACAAAATATTTTCTGCATAAAAACCCACACAAGGTCCACCCCAAGCCAGCCTGATATTTTCCTGTTTTAAATTGTAATGATAGCCAGCTGTATGCTTAATAATACACTAACACCAGAAAATGACTGGCCATGCCATTATTTTCATACTTTTTATATCTTATACAAATATGAATATAAAAGGTACAAAAACAAGTTCACGAACGGACCAAAGAACATTTCTTGTAAAAAAACTAATCAAAGGTAACTTCATCATCATCAAGATGTGGCTGTTGTGAGTCGATGCAGTGGAGATTTTTGTAATTACCATGAAAGTTTGAACAGTGAATGCCATATTTCTTGCAACTACATCTTGCTGTAGTACACCCTAAAGTATAGTTACACCTAATTATAGCCAAAAAATTTACAGGACCAGGTAGCAAGTCAGTCTTGATTGGTTGTAATTTACCGTCTGAAAGTTTCCATCCCCACTCATCAAGTTTTAGCTGGTTTCTACCTTTTCATTCCTAAATTTGGAAGTAAACACAGAGGCTGTAGAATTTCGTAGCTGCTCTTGTTGGTGGCAAGGTTGCCTCTATGGAGTTTGCTCTGTCCACATTCACCTTTTTGTCTTCAGTTTCTCCACTTGAAATGCTGTGAATGAACAGATATTCTGTTAAAGGATCATATGTCTGGAGAAAAGCAAGGAGCTTCCATGTATCCATCACACCTCTCTCTTTACTTGCTGAAATAACAAATGCCTGCCATAACGAATGCCTGCTAGTTCTTGCATTGTAAACTTGATTTCAGCACATGCTGGCAGTGATAACGTCCAAACCAATTGTTGAATTTTGTCCATTCCTCTGCCATGAGTAAGACCTCCAGACATTTTCATCCTTCTCATTAGCACCTACTTAATAACCAGATTTGTTGACAAGCCAGCCCAGTAGTGATCACTCCGTCTAATCACATGGAATCTCTCAGAAATGTTCTGGTACACTTCAGGCTAGCTTTTTATTAAAAAAAATTTTTTTTTTTTACATCGGCATTACCACTGATCAAGGCCCAGATGCCACTCGAGGATAAGGGTTAAAGAGTGTACAGTAGTCAATTGGAGGATATAATAATTGTTAGTAGTGGAGATTCGGTAAATTTGTTAACTTAAGTGGAACGGCTCATCAAGAACTTGTTTACATTAGACTTGAAGACAACCATATTGTAGTCAGCTGGAAAGCAGGCAAACGGAAGATGGTCCCACAGGCGTGCAGTTATAATTAAAAAGCTTTGTTCATGGAATTTACGTTTAGGTTTAGGTACAAATAAACAGTGGGGGAAATTATTGATAGTGTTTTCATTTAGATGAGTGTTTCTCGTGATAGTTTGATGAGGGGGGACCATAGATTGGAGCTCAGACGAGCACTTGCCATGAAAATAATGATAAAGCAGAGACAGGCTCACAACATCTCTTTTGTGAGAAAGAGGTTGCAGGGAAGAGAAAAGAAAAGAGAATCCCCTACTAAGTTACGAAGTCTATTTTGAACTCTATCAAGGCAGGATAAGTCCTTTCTAGCAGCTCCTGCCCAGATGTGGCAACAGTACTCCATCCTTGGACGTACCTGGCTCTTATATAGATAGAGAATTGCATCAGCAGTGAGATATCTACTGGATCGATAGAAGGATCCCACTATTTTTCCAGCGCCCTTGGCAATGGATTTGATGTATGTGTTCCACTTCAGATCAGGAGAAAAGGTCAAGCTCAGAAGCTTGTCAAAACATGAGGCCTCCCCAAGACAAGAGCCATTCATTTCAATTGATGCCAGATGGGGATCAAAGCATTGATGATGTAAAGATAGAAGCTTGGTTTTAGATACATTAAAAGTAACCAGCCACCTCTTTCCCCATTGTACCACATGCTCAAGATCAGGGGAGAGAGAATCAGAGAGAACTTGGTTGTTTATGATCTTTGATGTGCTACCAAAGATGGTAGTGTCATCAGCATAAATGTCTACAAATGGTATAAGAATGTGATTTGGAAGATTATTAATGTAGATCAGGAAAAGAGTTGGCCATTCTTAACTGAATTCTTAACTACAGGGCATACTAATAAGATTTTCCAGGGTGATTGGAAGCAATTCTTAAGATAATGCTTAAACACCTTTATAAGTATAGGCGCTATTTCTGGTTGAAGTTTTTTGAGTACTATAATTGGAATGCAGTCAGAGCTAGTTGCTTTACTGGAATTAAGGTTTTTGATTAGCTTGGCAACATCACATACAGATATTTGTATGTCACATAGAATGTTTTCTGATACAGGAGGAAATATTGGGAATTGGCGACCTTGGTCGCAATGCGTAGAATTTGCTGCAAAGTTTTTGGCAAAGAGTTTGGCTTTGTCTGATGCTGACGAGATTAACTCAGGTCCATTGATGATAGTTGGAATGGAGTTCAGGATTCTGTTTGCTATTTGCTAAAACTGGTGAGAACCAAGCTGCTGCTCAGCTACTTTGGACTTAATGGACTGAGCATACCACTCTCTTGCATTCTTTATTACTTTTTTGCAGTGGTTGCTGGCAGTCCTGAAAGCGGCTTTAGTCTCAGTACATCTGTTATTTTGGAAGCAATGGTAAAAGTTATTTCTGTGCGCAATGACAGCAGCACATTCTGGAACACACTGAAGAAGAAAAGGAAGTTCTTGCTATGTATGTCTTACAAAGAGGAACCAGAAATTGGAGTTCAGTTAAGCACCTTCCAAACTAAACAGATGAGGATAATTTCTGCAATAAAATAAAAGTTTATCAATAATACTCATCTCAATAATAAACTCCAATTGAATAATATATAAAAATTTTCCTATTAATTTAGTCCTTTTCCTTAATATGTTTTCTAATTTTATTATTATATCCCAAATTCCATGTCTAGCTAGTAATGGTTACCAGATATTATGCAATATATTTTATATTATAATCTGATATTCCCAGTTGCCGGGTGAAAATTATAACCTGATATTTTCAATTGCTGAGTGAGAGATTGAAATTCTCTCATAAAGAATTGGTTTCTCTTTTGTTTTTGTTTCTATTATCAGTGTTTTATGATGATTCAATTTCAACAGTAGCCATTTTTTATTTTTTGTAAAAATGTAATAAAATTCATTCCTTTCTCGATTTTCCATTTTATTATTATTATTATTGAAGTTTTATTAGGATTTCAGCATAGGCTTTTTTTTTCATGCAGGCTTTGAAATAATGAAAATTCTACTGGGAAAAGAAAAACATAAAAAATATCATTTCATCTTTCTAGAAAGTAAAATTTATTTATCTGAGTGTTAGATGTCATGTCATGCCAGTGATATAACTAACCACAATGGCTTTGTGATGATGACATGGCTAAACTTTTTATTAGATGAATGTCATATTTGATTTTAGCTAAAAAAAAAAAAAAATGGCCAAAATAAAAACGTTATTGCTTCAAGTTTACAGCTAACTTCAATATTCTTCTATCGCATCAAAGAAGTATGTTGTTCTCTTTGGATTTTTTGGTATGGCCTTCTTTATAGGAAAGATAAAAGACTTTTGAAGGTTTCTCAATTTTGGGTCAATATGAAAAAAAAATGGTTAACATTCTGATACAATCTTGTATTTTACAAGTAAGAATTTGAAATCAGATTGGGGCTACCAAATCAGACTTTTTTTTTTTTTTTTTAACAAGGGGTCACGGCTTATTAAAGCCTGGTGGCCACTCGAGGATAAGAGTTAATGAGTGTATAGTAGTCAATGGGACAATATTGTAGTAATCATTGGAAATTTGGTAAATTGGATTACTTAAGGGGATGGCTCATCAAGAACTTGTTTACATTGGATTTGAAGACAACTATATAGAAAACAGGAAAATGAAAGAATGTTCCACAGGTGTGCAGTTCTAAGAAAGAAGCTTTCTTTATGCTTCCATTTTGTTAACTCATTACTAACTAGGTTGGCAGTATTTTATGTGAACAGTTGCCAGAGATGTTGGAAATTCTGTTTCTTTGTCTATTTTTGTGGCCATGTCACTAGTAAGAGTGCTGGAGGTAAACGTTTCAACTGAGCTGACATTAGTTGCCTGATGTCCTATCAGCAGGTGCAAAGTACTGGGGCTGCTGTATTGCCATTTGGTGAATGGATTCTGGATCACGCAGTAGCTTCTGGTGGGGCCTCTCTATGTCATACTAGTGGGTAATTGTTATGACTTTACCTTATGTGCTACAAAAAAAAAAAAGAAAAGAAAAATTTCTTCATTTCCTTTTCTCTTACTTTCCCTCTCTGTCCTGCTCTAAGTAAGTCTGTCGGCCTATTCCACAAATCCCAATTCCCAATCATGAAAGGTTTCCAGAAAAAATACTCGATCAAACCTAGATCTCCAACTTCCAACGTAGACCCCTACTACCATGTCTCCTTCTCCAAAATCAGGGGTTTACGTTCCGACTTTCCAGAGCTTCAAACTCTATTACAGGAGACTAAACCAAACCTATTATTTCTAAGCGAGACTGGCATTGGGCTGACTACTTCCCTAGATGAGTTTGTAATTAAAGGATACTCTAACTTAACCTCTAAACCCGACCCCCAAGATCGCCATAGGCATGAAGTATGTGCCTACATTAAAGACTACTTTCCATGTGGCAGGGACGTCTCCAGAGAAGATCCTAATTTACCCGATATGTGTTTCCAGATTGCACTTGCTCAAACTACCGCATTCATATTTGTACTCTATCACCCCCACAACAGTGGAGTTACTATCTTTAAAAGCATATCTGAGAAAATTGACCACATTCTGTCTGCGTACCCCTCAGCAAACATTCACTTCTGTGGAGACTACAGTGTTCACAATGTGGAATGGTTAACCTACTCAAACAAAACCGATGAAGAGGGTAGGTTCTGTCACAATTTCTCCATTGCTTATGACCTCACTCTAATTGTTCATGAACCCACCCATGTCCCTGACACTAACAGCCAGTATGCTAGTCTCCTAAACCTTTTTCTCTCAACTTGCCCCAAGCTATGTTCATCTTTTGTTCTATCTCCACTGGGATCTTCCAACCACTCTGTTGTATCAGTTAAGATTAAAACGAAATGTAATAGGTCTCAGATGTACCTCTCCATTATATCGATACTCCATGGCTGACTGGGATAACTTCCACACATTTATATCAGATCTACCTCTGCATTCCATGTTTATAAAAGTATGTGTCCTTTACAATATCAGACCTGATGGAATGGTTAATTGTAGGTATAGACCGTTTTATACTCTCAAAAAGTTCCAGCGAAAACCTAACAGCCAGCCATGGTTCTCTCCAGAATGTGCTGCTGCCATTGCGCACAGAAATCACTTTTTCCATTGCTTTCAACGTTGTAGATGTACTGAGACTAAAGTTGTCTCTAGGTCCGCCAGCAACCTCTGTAAAAAAGTAATAAAGAGTGTGAGAGAGTTGTATGCTCAGTCTGTCAAGTCCAAAGTAGCTGAGCAGCGGCTAGGGTCCCATCAGTTTTGGCAAATAGCAAACAGAATCCTGAACAGAAGTGCGTGCTCTAACCCAACTATCATCAATGGACCTGAGGTAATCTCGTCAGCATCCAACAAAGCCAAACTCTTTGCAGCTAATCTACCCTTTATGACCAAGGCCGCCAATGTCCAGTATTTTCTTGTATATCTGAAAACACGCTATGTGATATACAAATATCTATACATGCTGTTGCCAAGCTAATCAAAAATCTTGATTCCAGTAAAGCAACTGGCCCTTATAGTGCTCAAAAAGCTTCAACCAGAACTAGTGCCCATATTTACAAAGTTATTTAAGCGTTGTCTTAAGGAGAAATGCTTCTCAACACCTTGAAAAATCTCATCAGTATGCCCTGTATTTAGGAATTCAGGTGATCGCTCATCTCCCTCTCAGTACAGACCAATAAGTCTCCTATGCATCATGAGTAAGCTGCTGGAATCTGTGTTAAATAGAGAAGTAGTCAACCATCTCCGCAAAAACAACCTTAGTGACATGCAATATGGTTTCCATTCTGCTAGATCTACAACAGACGTGCTTACAGTTATATCTCATAGGATTAGCGAATCTCTCGACAGAAGCTTCCTTTCTAGGGCAATTGCTCTTGACATATCAAAGATCTTTGATAAGGTATGGCATAAAGGCCTACTTCACAAGATTTCCAGCTACGGTATATCTGGAAATACAATCAATTATTAAATCATTTCTCTCTGATAGGTTCATAAGAGTAGTGGTTGATGAGTAGAAATCAGAAGCTCTCGGTATTAATGCTGGAGTCCCTCAGGGGTCCAAATTGGGCCCAACTCTCTTCCTGATCTACATTAATGATCTTCTAAATCACATCCTTACATCATTCATAGACATTTATGCTGACGACACTACAATCTATGGTAGCACATCAAAGACCGTAAACGACCAAGTTTCTCTGATTCTCTCTCCTCTGATCTTGAGCATGTGATACAATGGGGAAAGAGGGGGCTTATTACTTTTAATGTATCTAAAACCAAGCTTCTATCTCTACACCATCTATGCTCTGATGCCAATCATGTATCAGTTGAAATGAATGGCTCTTGTCTTGGTGAGGTTTCATGTTTTGACAAGCTTCTGGGTTTGACCTTTACTCCTGACCTGAAATGGAACACATTTATCAAATCTATTGCCAAGGATGCTGGAAAAATGGTGGGATCCTTCTATCGATCCAGTAGATATGTCACTGCTGATGCAATTCTCTGACTATATAAAAGCCAGGTACAGTCAATGATGAGTACTGTTGCCTCATCTGGGCAGGAGCTGCTAGAAGCAGCTTATCCTGCCTTGACAGACTTCAAAATAGACTTTGTAGCTTAGTGGGGAATGCTATTTTCTCTTCCCTGCAACCTCTCTCCCACAGAAGAGATGTTGCGAGCCTGTCTCTGCTTTATCATTATTTTCATGGCAAGTGGTCAGCTGAGCTTCAATCTATGGTCCCCCCTTTGCCAAACTTTCACGAAAAACACAATAATTTCCCACACTCTTTATCTGTACCCAAACCTAAATGTAGATTCCATGAACAAAGCTTCTTTCTTAGAACTGCACGCTTGTGGAACTCTCTTCCGATTGCCTGCTTTCCAGCTGACGACAATCTGATT
This sequence comes from Euprymna scolopes, assembly GCF_053919585.1. Classification (NCBI taxonomy): domain Eukaryota; kingdom Metazoa; phylum Mollusca; class Cephalopoda; order Sepiida; family Sepiolidae; genus Euprymna; species Euprymna scolopes. Next base: position 126,071,219 of record NC_136485.1, read on the forward strand.
GTCTTCAAGTCCAATGTAAACAAGTTCTTGATTAACCGTCCCCGTAAGTAATCCAATTTACAAAATTCCCACTACTTATGTTTACTACGCTATAATCACAACGACTAATGTATATCCATTAACCCTTATCCTCGAGTGGCCTCTGAGCCTTCATAAGTGGTGATTCCTCTGTAAAAAAACAAAAAAAAAAACATGCCTTTGCACATAACCTACATAGGTGTCAAGATAATAGTAAAATAACTATACAAATAACAACATAATATAAAAATGGTGGTACTTAGGTGAGGCTAGATTATCTAAATGGGTGACTCAATAGGAATTTATTCACATAATATTTTGTTTTTATTTGTTAATTTTTTATTTTATTTAATCCTTTTTTGTTACTGCTCAGTTTGGGATGGGGCATCCTTCCAGATGCCAGACATTTACCTGCTATCTCACATATTCCAATTGATAGATCTTTTTAAGATTCTAACCGCCCTGTTAAGTGCAATTGTTAAAATCTCTTTTGCACTTGGTTAACTGGGTATATTTGCCAGATGGGTTTCGAAATTCCTTTTCATGAGTCCAGTTACTGTTATTGTATGTGTGTGAGTGTTTTTTTAAATACGTTAAACACCGTTGTAAAGCATTGATTTTTAAACGTGATGTATTTATTGCATACATGTTTTTTGTAACTGCGATTTCTATAGCCTTCTTTAGAGAAACCAAATTTTCTTTTACAATATGGAAGATTTATTCCCAAATAGATCATTGCAAAAATTTTTTTTATTTCTTTCCTTTTATTCATTTCATCATTCATATGATTTTCCTTTCTTCTTCATTTAAGGAGTGCCAGTTGGAGGCGCAGGTGGCCAGCACCAAGTTTTTGTACGTTGCAGTGACTCTAATGCGATTTGTGACAGTCAGAGTAAACAACGAGGAGAACCGCTCGACATTTTTCTAAAGGTTTATTATTATTTTTTTCCATCTTAATACAATTCTGGTAAAGTGCAGCATGAGGCAAATGGATACACATGTAGACTATGGAAGAGCAAGATTCAAATACATTGCTTTTACTTATTCGTATATTTTTTATAGATGGATTTTATTATTAAAATGTATGACCTTTATGGAAGCAAACCATATTTGGTAGAAATTTCTGCCTATGCCTACCTATTTCCACCAAGTTTCAATCATGAATTTCTAACAGTCTTTGTTTTATCACCATTCAATGTTATGGGGGCACTTTGATGATCTGCTTATGAGTATGAAATACGAAATTTAAATATTTTGGTTGATTTATGAAATTTTTTACATAATTACTTTGTCAGATTACTTGATTAATAAATGCAATTTTTGGGTTAACTTCATGTTTCATTATTTTCTCGTTAAGCCATGGTAACTTTTGCCACATTCTAGTTGTAATTAAATATTTATAGATGTACGAAGCAAAACGAAAAATGAACGAAAGAAACAATATGAAAAGTTTCGTTTTCATACAAAATAAAAAAAAATTGTAAATATTTTCAACAAAACGAAATAAATCCAACTCTGCAAAATTCCCCTTGAGGTAAACTTTGAGGCATTATTGTGAAATGGCAAGTAAAATCGATTCACAAGCAATAAATAATCACCCCATTAGCAGTAAAATTATTTGCAAGGCAAATGCCTGCCTGCCTATTTTTGACTGCCCTACTGGTGCTTTAAATTAGGGAAAACAATTTCGGTTGATTTCTCCGAGGCACGTAGAGGTTCAAAAAGCACTGCAAGCATGTCCCTAACCCTAACCCTAATCCTTGCTTCAAACTTACCGGACAATGACTCTTCAGATATTTGCTTGTGGGATTATTTCAATTATAATGTCTAATATAATTTTTGTATCCGTCTAGAGTAATTTCTTCATAATGATCTCATTTTAAGAAAAAAAGGGAAGCAACTCTGTATTTGTCAATACAGAATTGCTTTTATTTAGTAAACTTTTAAGTTTTTTTTTTTTTTCAAGAGGGATGTAAATTTGCATTGATGAGTTATTTCTTTGCTTTGCTCCTCACTGTTTTTTTCTTTGAGACTCAAAATATTTTTTACATTTCTATTATGTAAATTATTAATGAACGTAAAAATAATCCTGGACATCACAAGTTAAGGACAGCTAGTATAATAATAATGAAAACAAATCTATCTTCTGATATGATGTTTGGAAATTTTGATATGATATTTGAAGTCTTTAAAATGTAAATTCGCTAATAGTTTTTCGTTAGAATAAAGTTTACAAGCAGGACCCGTGGAAATTCCACGGAATGAGAAATATATTTAATCAACAAATGTTTTGATGAAGCCGATATTTTTCTGTACAAAATTTGTTTTATGGTCAGAAAAACTAATAACATGCAGAAAATATGTTTATTTACATTTCTCTTAAAATAGTGTAGATTGTATTTTAAATTTAGAACGGACCCAATTGCGATAGATTAATAATACTCAGAAAGTAATATTGTGCTACATAGTTCAATACAAATAATAAAATCACATTGTAAGAGACAATATTTAATTTACTCCTTCAGTCTAGCAAGACAATGTTCCTTTTTTTTTCTTGTTTCTTTCAAAAGTTACCATTTTTATGTAATGTTTTGCTGACTTCTTTTTTCAGTGAAGAACTGTGGCATGTTGAAATTACAAGTTCCTTTCTCACACAATTACAACAATGATCATGTATTATTATTATAATGATATTGAAAGAGAGGTCACTCTAATATTCTTGTCTAGGGTTGTTAGATTGGCTTTTTTAAGCCTAATTTCCCAAATTCGGCTTTTTATGAAGCAGTTTGACCTTCAAAAATTGTATTTGGCTTTTTTTCAAAGCGTAATGTACAGACTAACTAAGGAAGGAACAAGCAGAATTATTATATAGAATAACTCAATGATATTAGAAAACGAAGTTACATGAAAGGGAGGATACTCTTATTTTTTTGACCACGGTTGCTAAATTGGCTATTTTAAAGACACCTTTCATGAATTTGGCCTTTTTTTTTTTTTTTTTTTAAATCAGTTTGGTTTTTAAAAATTTTAGTCAGCTTTTTTTCAAAGTGTAACGTATTGACTAACTAAGGAAAGGAGAAACAGAATTTTATATAGATATTTCTTTAACAAATGCAGAAATAATTTGAATTTAGATTTCAAAACACAATGTTGATAGTGGATAAAATTCTAAATTATTGCAATTCTATTTTAGTAAGGCACGTATCACGAATACAAATATACATTTTGATAAATAAAAACTCTATATTATATATCTCGTAGTATATCTGTTTGTTTGCCCGTCTGTTAGTTCTACTTCTTATCGGAAACTATTCGTATTATAACTGTGAAGGATCTGTTCCTTGTCTTATTTATTCATATATTTCCTTTGTTTGCTTATTTAACTTATCAGTTCTTATCACTTATCAGGCTCGTGATCGTCTAGTAATGTCTATGAGTGCGTGTGTGTCAGAACACCTATTTATGTATGACGAATGTGACGTACCAGAATTATTATATAGAATAATTCAATGTCAAGCATTATGGTTTATTTGGGTTCCTAAATCCAAGGTCAACAATGTGCCTTAAGAAATCAATATTCTAGATAAGAATTTAAATGCTTCAGTTAGTGTCTATAATTTCATTATACAACATTCCCCCACTCCCCCCTCAAAAGTTACCGCTGGAATAATTAAATTCTTATTAATAAAATGCACAATTCTTTTTAAATCTGCCTTATGAATTAAATAGAATTAAACAATTGCAGATTATTCACTCACAAAACTATATACATACAGAAGAAATTGATCTGCAAATTGTCTATGCATTAGTGTTGGAACGATTAATCGGAATTGGGAATTGGAAAAATCAGGACCTTTGGGGGTATTGGAATAGGAACATTTTTTGCCTATTTTCCAATATCAAAAACGATTCTTTTAATTGGCTTTTTTTTTTAATTTGATTTTGTGTAAAGCTAAATCTTCCACTGCTGGTAATAAAACAATAAATATTTATTGATTTTGTGTAAAGCTAAATCTTCCACTGCTGGTAATAAAACAATAAATATTTATTGATTTTAAAATTCCAATAAAATTAAAATCTATAGATCATCCTTCACAAGTTTGTTTTTACATCTGAGAACATATCCGCACATTTAACATGTTGTCATGGCAATCATGAAAAATAACTTTATAGTTAAATATTTAGAGATTTATAAAGAATCGGAATCAGTAATTGTATCAGAATTGGGAATTTAGTACGGAATTGGTAATTGTATCAGAATTGGGTAAAATAGTGGAATCATCCTCTCACTAATATATATATATATATATATATATATATATATATATATATATATATATATATATATAACATTGAATCTTCCAGTGAGAATAAAACCATATTTCCCAGAACAGAAAACTAAAGTGTGTAGAGCACATATCTACTTTGCTGACCAGGTGCAAATGGCTTAAGAAAAAGGGTATAAAATGCTACCCAACTCTCAGCCACCTACTGTTACACCTAACGACTCGGAAAACTAATTGCATGAACCATGTCTCTCCCCATGAGTTTGCTACTACTACACATCACAGCATGATTAGGGACAACCATATTAAAGTTTATAGTGGATACTGATGCAAGTATTAGGTTAATGCAAAAATAATGTTTTTTGATTTGTAGTTGAACGTCCAAAAACTTTATTTTTGCACCAACCTAATATTTCAGTAATACCAGCATCAATGATAAATGGTATCATGCTAAACCTAACACCAGTATCTCTTTCTACTGGCAATGGAGAGAAGATAAAATGGCGTTGACAATCAAGCCTGGAAATTTAAATATCGAGTCTGAGAAGATCCTTCTCTTGGATGTTCCTGATCGCTGATATCACCAATCCACTCCTTGAATTCGATTTCTTAAACAAATTCGGTTTAATAATTGACTGCAAGAATAAAGCAATTTATGACCCCTTAACTGCTACCAGAAAGAATTTAAAATTGACTGCAGTGCCTCCAGTTAATGTGATCATCAACAAAGCGGAAATACCTCCATTTATTCAAACCAACATGAAAACCCGAAAATTATTTCCCTTCACATGAACACCAGTAAAAATTACTGCGGTGTTTATCACAGAATAGACACAGGTAGCCACTCACCAGTTTTTTGCAAAATCCAGACAGCTATTTGCTGAAAAAATAAAAGCAACCAAAGCAGAATTCAAAAAGCTCTTAAATGAAGGCATGATAAGCCCATCAGATAGCGAATGGTCGAGCTTGTTCTAAAGCAAAGTGGAGGATACTGCTGCTGTGGCGATTGCTGGGCATTAAATAGGATAACCAACTGCAATAGATACTCCATACCCAACATAAATTTGTTTACCATGAAACTCACAAATAAGCAACGGTTTTCTAAAATAGATTTGATTTCACCTAATCAAAATGCACCCAGATGATATTCCGAAAACAGCCATTATTTCTCCAATGGGGCTTTTTTATTATGAATTCATGCCTTTTGGATTAAAAAACTCAGCAGCGACATTTCAAAGATATATGGACAAAATTTTTAGAGATGTTTTTGTATAAAAAGATATTTTAATTTTCAGTGATGATGAATATATTACTAGAAAAATAGACACAACTTTCAGAATCCTACAAGAAAACAACTTTAAAAATATCAACATCCAAAATCTATTTTTGATGTAACGTCATTAGATTTCTTGGGTTTTAGGATTAATTTAAATGGAATCACATCAACTACTAATAAATTAAAAGAAATAGAATCCTTCCCATGTCCTAAAGATGCCAAAAGCCTATGCAGGTTTCTTGGTATAGTAGGATTCTACAGAAAATTAATACCAGGATTTGCAGATTTTTACCCTTATCTGAAAGAATGAGGTTAACACCTAAAGGATCAATTACTTTGAATAATGTGGGAACACAATCCTTCTCTAATATTATAAAAGTACTTGGTGAACTAACAGAATTATTCCATCCCCAACCAGATTGCACACAATATCAACTGATCAGAGACAGTAGCAAATATGCAGTAGGTGCTGTCTTGCATCAAGTCATAAATGGAAATTCAATATCAATAGGATTCTTTTCAAAAAACCAACTACAACACAACTAGATATTCCACTTTTGATCGTGAGCTGTTGGCGCCATATTGCTTTGTGTTATGCTTTTGTTACCTTATAGAAGATCGTCAAGTATTACTTCTGAACGACCACAAATCAATATGCGATGCATCCCGCAGTCTAAAACCTGCTAAGTCAGATATACAACAAAGACAACTAGCAATTATTACAAAATCAATTTCAGACATAGCCTGTGTGAAAGGTAGGCAAAATGTGGTTGCAGATTTCCTGTCTCGCCAGTACAGATAGATATGTATGATCTACCAACTCTGACAGATGCACAAAAGTCAGATCCTGGAATACAGTCCATTCCAAAATTAAAGAAATTCACATTATATGGAAAAGATCAATATGTGCCAGATCAACTTCAAACTTGTTCAGAAGTTTGGATTAGAATTGATTAGAAACACCCTACTCGGGTTCTTACACAGTGTTCGAACGAACACCAAATTATTTCTTAGAAAGTAATCAAAAGATGCATGCACAAGTTTCAATAGATCGTTTGAAATTTTACATTGAAAATAAATAAAAACATACACCAAATACAAATAACAAGACTGTTTACTTCTTGAAAAAGTACATGAACACAAACTGAAAGCTAAAACAGTGATATGTAAAAAAAAACATGAGTTTGTTTATTATTAAACAACAGGATAAACAAACACTTAAGAGACGCATAATAATAATAAAAAAAAAAGTTCAAAAACCTTTATCTTGCGGGGGAGTATTCTAACGGCCACAGAAATAAAACAGGATCTATTTTAGGATACAAAATACGAAAAGATGTTTTCGTATCCAAAACCAAAAACTCCTAGCTTTATTTCTTTTTCTTCTTTCCCTGTCTCTTTCTCTCCAGCAAGATACGAATAGATGCACGTGTAGGACGCTGTTCTACAAAACAAAAAAAAATCTTTTGTAGACAAACGTTTACAATAAAATAAGCAATTAAAAGGCCAACTTCATTACGCTAATTCTTCCTACTTCTTTGATGTAATAGTCAAAAATATAACTGAAGGTTATTTGATGCAAGTCCATACCTCTCCCTCCCTCATATGAAAAACAAAATATAAAGAAAAAATTTTTTATAGTGTTTGTACCGGTGATGGGAAAAAAATATCTATGCCAATAATCATTTAAATTGATCAGCTAGTTTTATTACAAAAAAGGAAAATCAAATTTTATGACTAAACGACAATCAATGAGCTCTCGATACCATTTTGCAATTAGTTAAAGGACGAGGGAGATAATTCTAAATAATTCAAACTTGCAATATTTAAGAAAGCCATTTTTAACATGGGGAGGGCATTGGAAATATTCACATTCATCACTGGTAAAATCCCCCTAAATGTAACTCTTCACAAATAGTTTAAAATGCTTGTAAATCTCTGTAATGCCTACGAATTCCCATTAATTACTTAAAGATGATTTTCTTTGTAAAACTAAAACTACATGATTTCGTTATGCGAGTTTTGGTGTACTATATTTTCTTTTTGTCATGGATACTTACATCATAAAGATGTTTCTTTTTTTTTTCTTGGAGGTGGAGAGTTATGGACTAGCACCAGTAATTCACTTTCTCAATCCGAAGCCACTGCATTAGCAACACTTTAAGCTTGAGGTAAATTTGATCTTTCAGCTAGAGAAAAACTTTGATTGCACAGCAAAAGTAATTTGTCACTATTTAGTTTTGAACAACGGAACGGTGCTTCCAATTTATGGTGACAATCTAAAAATTTGTTTTCGCTAAAGAACTGATGACTTGAAGGCGAGGAAAGGCAAAGAAAAAGTAAATATGTTGCAAACCATTTGTAAATTGTTAGAAAAAAAAAAATGTCTCCAAATCGTAATCACATTACTAGTAAATATATAACTAGAGCAAATTAAAAATTTTATATAAAACTGTCATCTACAAATAGGTTTTATTTTTTATTTTTCAGAATAAAGTTTGGTTTTTACTAGTTATAAAACGATTCCAATATTTTTCCCCGATTCCAATACAATATTATCAATTCTGTTTTAAATTCCCGAATCCAATTCTAAATTTGCCTAATCGTCACAAAAAGTAAAATTACATTTACTTTCTTTTTTATGGAGATGAGTAGTCGAAAATCCTCTACTTTTAAATACAGATATAATAACTTAACAAGCTTCATGTTTTCTTTTGATCTATTGTATCCAAAGATTTTGATAAACTCATTGCGATTTCCATCGTTTGTTTCATTTATTTTTTCCTATTTAGATACTTGTGCCATTTTAACTGGGCCACTTTTTCCGGTGCCGTTTTTATCTAAATTCATCTTTATGATCCATTAATGTTGCTGGTAGTTTAAAATCAATTAATATCATTAGTTGTGCCAACAATAGAAAATTAAGCAATACACAGAATTAGGAAATCTTTAATTTTGCAGTCACTACATCATGCAAGTTCTGTAGGCGATGTCATACTAAAATTTATCACACTCCTTTATCTAGTTAAATTACAATAACCTGATTGCACCAGGAGATCACCATACTCTTCAGCACATCCAGGTACACTTTGGTGTTGACTTTCAAACTGACTTTGATGGTGTGAGGTGGCATGATGTGGCCCTCACTTGAAACTCCACCAAAGTCCGTAATCGTGGTTGGAAACTTTTTCATCGTCCTGTGCACGTCCCTGTTATTTGTGGCAATCCAACAATGCAATTCGAGGGTGCTGGCGATGGTCCTGTTGTCATAACTTTAATCGATAGTGAGCATAAGTTGTACAGCAGTGCATCTCTGATGTCGCTCGTTAAACATTGGGTCACTTTCTGACATGATAGAAGGCTCTTATCATTCTTGGGATTTGTACGCAACTGGCCAATTAGTAGATGGCCTGCTACAACAAAAGAAAACCAGTTTTCATCAAATGGAAATGGAATCATGTCGTCTTTTCTAGGGTGACAATTTTATCGGTCCACCCAGTAGTAATGGTTTCACAAGTTTAAGAAACAATGATTTGGGTATCATAAGTTAGAATGGAAATGAAAACATTTAGTTCTATAGTTGTATTCCCTACCGTTTCAGCTATCGACAGATAGATAAGAAAGATTTAAAATTAAATCATTTCAAGCTATGAATGAATTTGCGCATTTGCAAAAGTAATAGAAATATGTTGGCGAATTGAAATAAATATTTTGCATTTCAACTTGCTGACATATTTCTGTACATGTTATTCATCCATCCAAACAAAGATTTTACTCATTATAAACCACCCTTGGTTTATGATTACGATATTTTGTTATGTTCAGTGTTATGTGACCAGGAGTTTAAACGTTTAGCAGTTAAATATATACAAAAAAACGAACATGCACACACATACATCTATTTTGTATGGATCTTTTTACCAGTTTTACCAAATATATATATACTAGCAAAAGTACACGTCGTTGACTGGGTTCAAAAACAGCCTACAGAAAATGAAGTATGATAGTTTATAAAAAGGAAGGGTTGTAAATTTGGGTTGAATTTGGGGGTATCAAAACCAAAGCAGAATATGATGAAAGTAAAAATAAAATAGATAAACCCCATAATTTATTATATCATACCTGTTCACACTGAAACACAATATTCTGTGGATCTATATTAAAAAAATCTTGTTAAACTTTGTGACATATTTCCATTCTATGGAGGTCAGGTGCGAACAAACACACCATAATTTTATTATACCATATTTCTTCAAACTGAAACATAATCATCAAAGTATACTTACGCAGATAGATATGAAAAGTCTTTATTAAAGTTTGTGCCTATTTCGATTCTATGGAGGTCAGGCGCGAACGCAGACTCCACAATTTTATTATACCATCCCTATTTAAGTTAAAACATACTTGTCAAAGTATTCTTATGTACATCTATATCAAAAACACCTGTAAACGTTTTTTTCTTTTTTTTAATTTAAAAATTTTTTATTTCCATACTTTTGTGGACCAGGCGCGAATGCAGACCCCACAATGTTAATGAACCACTGTTCTGCCAGATCAAACATACCCATTCCTGTGTCTCGATACATCTATCATTATATGTAATCAGTTTTTTTTAAATAGTCAACCATATAGGAGCCTATTCGTGACCAGACATACACACACACACACAGATTCAACTTTATATTATAGATATATATATATAACACCTGTTTTATATAGATTTATGAGTGTATTTTAATTTTATTCTCCTTCATAAACATTTCTTCTTCATATCATTATTATTATTATCATTATTTTCAATTATAATGTAAAGACCCCCCCCCTCCCGTTCTTACTTACATTATTTGTATTTAACTAATGTTATATTTTTCATTTTTACATTTTGAAAATGTAACTTCATTTCAACGCTGGCGGCTATTATTTGATTTATAGTTTTAGATTTACGTTGTTACTTGAATCGATTTTTCATAATTGTGTTTGTTTTTTGCTTAATAAATGGTTGAACTACAACTTATGTGTGCTATTCTTTATCGTGAACTTAAACTTGATTATTTACTTTTAAAAATAATCCTTCTTTTTATTTTTCCTGCTTATTAACATACTATTATTTTCATAATATTTAGCAGAACAACAAAAATAAACATTTTTGCTTCTTTATCTATTAACTATTAGATCTTGAGTAATTTTAGGATGAGTTGCACTAATTATGTAGAAAACTAGTTGATCAGTGTCTCGGAATTGCCCGGAAAAGAGATTAACTCAAGAAATTCCATGCTTAACCTTAAACAACCGAGCACACAGAGCCCACAATGTTACATGCAAATCTCCAGAATTTTTCTTAGGTATATACAAAAAACAAAAGCTATTCTTACCTGTATAATCGTTTCATAGTTTATTTTTTTTTGTGTGAGTGAAATGTTGAAACAGATCTTTTGTCAAGCTTCTGGGCTTGACCTTTACTCCTGATCTGAAATGGAGTACGTACATCAAATCCGTTGCCAAGATCACAAGAAAAATGGTGGGATCCTTCTATCGATCCAGTAGATTTTTCATTGCTGATGCAATTCTCTACCTATATAAGAGCCGGATACGTCCAAGAATGGAGTACTGTTGCCACATCTGGGCAGGTGCTGCTAGGAAAACTATATCCTGCCTTGATAGAGTTCAAAATAGACTGTTGCCTAGTAGGGGATGCCCTTTTCCCTTGCCTACAACCTCTTTCTAACAGAAGAGACGTTGCGAGCCTGTCTCTGCTTTATCATTATTTTCATGGCAGGTGCTTGTCTGAGCTCCAATCTATGCCCCCCACCCCACCAAACTTTCACGAGAAACACTTGTCTAGCTGAAAACACTATCAGTAATTTTCCCTACTCTTTATCTGTGCCTAAACCTAAATTCCATAAACAAAGTTTCTTTCTTAGAACAGCACGCCTCTGAAACTGTGTTCAGTTTGCCTGCTTACTAGCTGACTGCAATATGGTCATCTTCAAGTCCAATGCAAACAAGTTCTTGATAAGCCGTTCCACTTAACACATTTACTGAATCTCCACTACTAACGATTATTATGATTCTGATACTGAACACTCTTTAATCCTTATCCTCGAGTGGCCTTTGGACCTTGATAAGTGGTGACTCCTAACTCCTGTTAGGAGCTGTATGAATGGGAGAAAATTTACTTTGTTGGATTTATAGTGCATACTTAATTTGATCTACCTACGGTGTATCTATGATGCTACCTCATCGAAAGTGTAAACATTGTAAACGTTTTTTTTTCAATGCATAAGAAAAACAAATAGTTCTTCCCGCTAGAGAGGTAGTGGGGCATAATGGGTCAACTCCAGATTTCTTTTTTTTTTTTCTTCTTCCAACTCAAAGTTTTTCTTCTGCTTTCCTTCTTGGGTTTACCAACTTTGAAAAGTGCTACTAGTTGACTTGCTGAATGTGTTTATGATAAAACGTTCTCATCTACTTCTGCAGTAAAGAATTATTTTGGCTTGGAAAAATTTGAGATTGAGACATTACTGACAGGTGAGGCGTAAGGAGTCAGTTCAGATTTTTATTAGAGGCAGCACTGATTTGGCAATAATATTATGTAATTTAAATAGATTTGTACTAATGAGCTGATGTTGATGACATCTGTGTGCTATATTCTGAGGATATGGAATGATAGTAAGGATTGTCTAGGTCAGTGTTTCTCGACTTTTGATTACCTGTGGCCCCTTTTCTAAGTTTATCAACACTTGTGCCCCCCCTACACTTCAACAATAATAAAACATGCCAAATTTGTTGTACCTTGTCTGATTTATAATTCTAGAGTGGCTAAACAAAGTGAAAATTTTGCTAAAAATCACACACGTGCTGTTGAGCTTGTGTGATAAAACAAAAAAATGGCAGCAAAATCAGCAGAGTCTATGCCATTTCTGAAATGTTGTTTTCCTTATTGATTGCGGTATGTTGCTGGTCCTGTATAGTACTAAGAGATTCACCCTCCCAGGCTTTACCTTCTCTTTTTAAGAAGAGGTAGGTTTATTGTGAAATCTGAGGTGTGCTGACAGGGTTGCCCAAGCAATTTTTGCAGGCCAGAGTACTCCTACTCCTCTCGGACGTTGATTTTCAATCTCACTTTCTGACCTTAGTCTCGCATCTTCTCACCATGGGAGAGAAATAAACCCATCAATTGAAAACGGTTTACTGTGTGGTAATAGATCCTGGCAGCCGAGGAGAAGGTTTTTATTTCATTTAAAGATGTAATGCTCATTACTTCTGATCGCATATTAAGTTTGAATAAACTTCAAGCATAGAAAACTATTCAGAATGCAGCGTAGAGATCACAGTCTTTATTTACTCCATCAAGCACTCGTTTAGTTACAACAGCTGTCTACAATTATCCTTACTCTCTGTGTCTAAAACTAAATGAAAATTCCGTAAGCTTTCTTTACCAGAAGTACTCGTCTATGGAACTCAATATTGCGAGGTTGCTTCCCAGTTGACTATAACATGGTCGTTTTCAAGTCTAATGTAAACAAGTTCTTGTTGAGTTGTTCTCTTAAATCAAAATCTACTCAAGTTCCACCATTACCGAGCATCATGGTGTTATCTCACCGGCCACCTGACACTTATTCTTATCCTCGATTGGGTTTTGATAAGCTGTAACCCCCGCCCCCCCTCCTCTGTAATAAAAACGCCACCCCCCTCTCCGTCCAAATGGCGTCCTTGATTTGAAGTGAAATAATAAAAATCCAACAATCAAAACAGATTTCTTTTTTTTTGACTGAGTACAACACCTTGATCCTTGCTAGAAAACTGGACTTTTTAAGCAGTTCTTGCCAGTAAGCATTTCAGCATTTTTTTTTTTTATACAAGGAAATCACCACTTATCAAGGCTCGAACGCAACTCGAGGATAAGTGTTAATGAATGTTGATGGTGTAGATTGGGTAGAATTTTAATTTTTTAAGGGGACAACTCAACAAGAACTTGTTTACATTGGACTTGAAGGCTTCCATATTGTAATCGGGTGGGAAGAAGCTTTGTTCTTGGAATCTGTGTTTAGATTTAGGCAGAGGTATAGAGTGGAGGAAATTGGCACTTATATGCACAACCCCCCATACATGAAAATAAAGTTTTTGTTTTTTCAAGTGTTAAGAAAAATATTTCTCTTTTCTATAAATTTATGGTTGGAATTGACTTTTTGTTATCATTTCTTTTTTTTTATTTACTCATTTCTTTTGTTACTTGTTCATATTTTTTTTTCTTGTGTTATTTGTTTTTCTCAAGTAGTTGAATTAGGAAACAAAAGTTTTCAAGGAGAAGCTAACGAAGGGAAACTTGTCAAAAATAGAAACGACAAAAAAAAAAAACGACAAAAAAAAACAACAACAAAAAACCAAAAAAAAAACAAAACAAATAAAAACGTTTTAATGTTGCTATTTAAAATAGAACAAAGAATTAAACTGTGCAACTTCAAAGATAAAAAAAAATACATTTTATGTTTAGAAGAATCAGATTTTTTTATGCTAATTCCATAAGGATTTTTCTTTTGTTTATCATTGAAGATTCTATTTTACCTTATTTTCTGTTTTTATTGAGATATTAATTTGGATTCTAAAAGGAAATAGATTTAAAGTATAAACTCATTACTTATAATGAAATGAACGTGTCGGGTCATTCAAAGTTGAGGGTCAGTAATTCTTTTAGAAGTTGGTGAGACAGCTTTTTTAAAAGCAAGTTGCAAGTCAGAATTACTTTTAATGGACTTTTAATCTGCTTACAAAAGAATCTAATAATAATTGTTGATTATTGAACTTAGCTCTAATATCATATATCTATCTTGCTTTAAAATTGGTGATCATATAGTGCTGCAATTTTATTACAATTATATTTGCAACTAGTAAGCTTACCCAGCATCACCTGGGCTCCTAATTTCCATAAATAACGGATTACAGTAAACAATTGAATAACAAAAAACCAAAAGCAAACAATCTGCTTGATTTTTTTTTAATTACATTTTCACCCAAGCAAGGCACATTCAAACTTTGATGTGGGGGGGGGGGGTTACTATCAGGGATTGTTGAAAGTTGCGGAGATATTATGTAGGGAGTTGACCAGCAAGATGTCTGTTCACATTACACTGCGTGTCAGTACAGTTGAGAAGCAAGAACTCGGAAGGGGATTCCATAGTCCAACAGTTCTGGGGAAGAAACTATTAGAGTAGAAGGCTTTCTTACATCTAGAGATCTATTCTGTGTAGGGGTGAGACTTTGCCGTTTGTCAGGTTTGTTGGAGGTATTTACGTTGAGGGGGTACAAGGACTCGTAGTTCGTCGGAGCATCCACCATGTTCTCTTTAATCAAAATCTACTTGTAGAACAGGCAGAAGGATGCAACATTTTGTCGATGGGACAGAGATTGAAGCTTAGATGACAGTTCAGGACCTATCAGGTAGGTGACTCTCTTTTGAATCCTCTCCAGGAGTGAGAGACTAGTAGCAGATGCACCAGTCCAAATGTAACAACAATACTCCATACATGGGCGAATGGTGGCCTTGTACAGGATATTTTCAGGTGGAAGTAACTTTCTAGCATGGTAGAGAGAACCCACCTTCTCTGCAGCAGCCTTGTTAATGCTCTCGATGTATCTGTTATAACTCATGTTCCCTGAGAACGTAAAGCTGAGGAGTCTGAGCAAAATACTTTCAGGCAATGTATCTCTAGCCATAGCTATTGGTATTGATATTGTAATATGAAATTTTGAAGGTAGCTTTGCGACAAAACCAGAGTAAAAAATACTTAGGCCTGGGTGAGGTTCGAACTCACAACCTCAGTCTTTAAGTATAGCATGCTACTCGATTGAGCTATCATGGCAACGAGGAAATGGAAATGTTACTTGTGACTTTCTTTTTTTCTCTCCCTCTCTTGCTCTTTCTCCCTCTCTTTTTATGTTGTTAAACTTATTTTCAAGCTCCATCCTTCAGACAACAAATATCGAAAACTTGGCCAAAAACATTCCTTTTTTTCACCCTCAACTGGGCAGTTTTGGACCAGGAGGGGGGTTGTTTTTTCATCAACGTTTTCACAAGTCATTATCTCCTTTTGATTGACTATGCTTTTACATTTAACGCTTGCCACTTCTGGTTGCACGATGTAGACAGCGACTAAGATGTTATGTTTTTTTTCTCTTTCGCGTTAGGGGTTCGAGCCTGCCTACTACCACTTTTTTTTTTTGCACCTCCCTCTACCCAAACTGCCCACTATTGTTTTGAGTCCCTTTCCTCCTACTACCACTTTTTTATTTCCCCCCCCAGCGTTCCTTATTACACCATCTACACACACTCGGTACCCCCGTTAGTAATATAAAAGGCAAAATGTGTGTTTGTATGTCTGCCCAAAACTTTTGGCATGCGATGAACACTGACAAAATCGGTATCGTTAGAAACATTGGACTCTTGAATGACAAATATCTAAAACTTGGCCAAAAACATTAATTCTGTGCTGGTCAACCGAGCCGTTCTTTGCAAGAGGGTTCAGTTTTTTTCGTCTGCATTTTTGCAAAGTCATCATAAGCCTTGCAATGACTAAGCTTATTTTGAACGACCATGACGTCATAAGTCGTGGTGTGCATGACAACTAAACCGTTGGCTTTTTTTCACTTCCCTTTCTCTCTTAGCATTACAAGTTCGAGCCTGGCTACTGCAGCTTTTTTTTTTTTTTTTTTTTTTTGCACTCGCACAGGTACTCGCTGCTCTCATCATTTTTTTTTTTAGGGGGTTGGTTAATTTTTTTTTTTCTCTCCATTGCTCAGTACTCTTACCATAAACCTCTCCATATCCGGGCAACGCCGGGGCATCCCCTGCTAGTCAAAAGTAAAATCTAAACAATCTGCTTGGTATTGTAATATGAAATGTTGAAGTTTATTTGGGGACAAAATCAGAGTAAAAGTATTTATGACCATCCTCCATAAGTAGAGCATACTAAATGATTAAGCTATCGGGTTGATTAGGAAATGATGACATTATTTAACTGCATAAATCAGAACGGGTGGTTTTTGTTTTAGCTAAAGTTCTTTCTTACTCACTTCCCTCTCTCTTTACTTTCTTCCCCTCCCTCTTTTTCTTATCTTTTCTCCCTCTTTCTCTCTCTCTCTCTCTCTCTCTCTCTCCCTCTCTCATCACATTTGAATTTGAGTCACACTGAGAATTTCAGAACTTGTCTGTTACTTAATGTGTTATGGTGTTAACATAACGCCTCCTTGGACTTTTCGCTAGAAGCAAAGTGTAGTATCTGTTCTGATACACTGTTCTGGTACTACACTTCACCTTTTCTGACCTCGTTCAGTGGAGGAAAAATCCTTCTACATTGAGGTAATTTTTTACTTTTGTTCCTATCCAGAGTGCCCCTTTTTGAGGAACTGGATTTTCCCCACATTAAAAACCGGCCTTGTGTCTAACTCTGCCCTCGTGAGAAGGCAAGTAAATAGGGACATCATGTCACACGGAAGGAAACGGAAAAAAAAAATCCCCCCAAAAACTGATTCCATACCTGATGAAAACGTATATCATTGAAACTTAGTTGATTTAACATTTTTAAATAAAATCTTTATAAAAAAATATTTGTTGTATTGCCTTCTTATAGAAATCATATTTGTAAGTTGTTTCTGATTGATCTTGCCTTATGGAATTTTCTGATTTCTTCTTTACTCTGGCTTGATGTGGAAAGTTCCGTTTTAACATTATTTATCCACATCACAGAAAATATAAAGTCATTGATCCACCTATCTGCACATAGGTTTTTTTTTTTTTTTTTCTAAATGGATATCATTCTATGTTTTGCCAGGAGGTTATAAATGAAAGTGCGTACTTGTATGCATCCATGTATGTTAGTAAATATTAAATATAATTTTTTTTTTTTTTTTCATATAACTCTTTATATCCTGAACACAAATCTTGCTCATAGTATTACATATTGTTACGTTGTGGAGGGGTAGTTCATTTATAAATACGTCATGTAATTGTCTGACATGTTACTAGTCTCTAATTTGGGGGTTCTTCACTATCTGAACCTAAGTTATCGTGTTGCAGTCTATTTATGTTCTGTGATTGTCTAAATGTGTTGCGTGTGTGTGTGTGTCAGACATAACATAAACATATACATGTATTTCGACATACCTTTTTAACTGCGTTGTTGGTTTCGTGGTCCACCTGGAATTCATCTGTTCTTGGAGGGAAGCTGGAACCTGTTTAAACGAATGCACTTCAACTTCCAAACAATGCTTGGTTTTATATATAGTTTTCATCCACTTTCCAGGTGTCGATCGCAGAAGAATGGAAAGTGAGTATCTTTCCTTGACTGGTTAATTCTAGGGATCCATTCTTGAGGCATATCAGCCCCCCCCCCCAGTGAAGGGGGACGACCTGTTAAACCGTCTGCCCTGCTCAATGTCCGAATCCCATACTCGACTATGTCCAGCCAACCTGAACACATGACAACAACATGTCCTTCCAGTCAGCTGCAACCTGTCCATTTTATAGTTTTGACAAGTTTATCAAAACATAGCTTCACATCTCATCTCTTGTTTACTTCGCCAGTTAGATAGATAGACAGTTAGATCGGTAGATATATTGATAATACACATAGATATATAGATAGATTGACAAACAGATAAATAACAGATAATTTCTCATGTTCTACAACGTCTAGCTGAAAACACTATCAATAATTTCCCCTACTCCTTATCTGTGCCTAAACCTACATGCAGATTCCATGAACAAAGTTTCTTTCTTAGAACGGCATGCATGTGGAATTGTCTTCTGTTTGCCTGCGTTCCATCTGACTACAATATGGCCGTCTTCAAGTCCAATGCAAACAAGTTCTTGATAAGCTGTTCCATTTAAGTTAACAAATTTACCAAACCGACACTACTAACGATTACTATGATTCTGATACTGTACACCCTTATCCTCGAGTGGCCTATGGGCCTTGATAAGTTGTGACTCCTGTGTAAAAAAAAAAACCCAAAAAACTATATAACAATATTCCCTGTCAGTAATAGTTTTTGAAAGTTAGAGATAGAATGATTGCCAAAAGTTATATATAAATAAAACTACTTTATACCTGCTCCTCTACTTCTACTCTTAATGGAATTTTCCAATTTTTCCTTAGTTTAGCCTTATGTGGAAAGTTCTGTTTTTAATTGTTTTTACACATCTACATCCAATTTATCTTGGAGTTTGATTTTATTTAAAACAGACTGCCATATATACACATTGTTAGCATACTACATATTGACAAATAAACTTAATGGAATATGAAATTTACGTAATCTAGAAAAGTAGGTTTTAATAAATAATTGCCTTGTGTTATTGATTTCTAATTCTGTTTTATTTACATGCATAAATATTAAAGCACTTTGTGTATACATCTTATATGAAAGGCATTGCAATAAAATGGCAGTAATCATCTCGTATGTATTCATAAAACGATGAGATATTTGTGTGCATGGAAGATGTATGTATATTTGCCAGGAGTTCATAAAAATCGATTTTCCGTCCCAATCTCCTTTTGTAAATTGAGTGCAATTACAATGCAAAACACGATTTTTTTTTTTTTTTTTTTTTTTAAAGTTGAAACATTAAGATTGGTTGGATATAAAATATCAATTACTGAAATTATTTTTCTTTGTATTTTTATCATGTTCATTGTTTAAGAAGACTTTTGTTAAAAGAAGCTTTTCAATATTAGTGCATTTAGTACGTTCATAGAAAGTGAATGGCCACTGAGGTTCCTTTTTTTTTTTTTTTTACTAGGAGGAGAGGGAATCATCGCTTATCAAGGCCTGAAGGCCATTCGAAGATAAAATTAATGAGCGTCGCTTGACTAATAAGAAAACACTGATTATTCGTATTGATGGAACTTGGGTAATGTTTGTTTATTTAAGAGGGCAACTCAACAGGAACTTGTTTACATTAGACTTGAAAAACCACCATATTATAGTCAGCTAAGAATAGCACCAACACTACTACCAGGATGAAATAAGAAGAATGGTAGTCAACTAAGGGTGTGGCTTGCAGCAAGCAAAGCTGACTTGGAAGATATGATCGACCATTGGGTCTTCCGTGTGCAAACATGGAATCTCTAAAAAGTTAGCAGCAGACAAACCAGGATGAAATGCCTTGACTTGTGATATAGCAAATTCACTTAGAGCCGGCTCAACCCATCCCAGGTGAATGCTGTCATGGCTAGCACAAGCACAAGTAAGCTAGATAGCGGCCCTGCACTATTGTGTTTCACAAACGGCAGTTCTAAGAAACAAACTTTGCTCATGGAGTTTATGTTAACAGTTCTGAAAGGATATTCATTACGGTGAACTCACCATAACTGACTTCAGACCAGCAGAAAGACTTCTCTTATGCTATAAGGCTGTCTGCAAGTGTGACATAAGGGCAGGCGATATCAAATCAACAGGCTAAGCATCTGTGGCTGAAGAAGAGCTGTAACTACATGCTCAAAGAGGAGTGACAACAGAAGAGAGCAGCAGTGGAGGAAAAGAGAGTACATGTGATAGAGGGCTGAAACATAGCTCTCAAAACCAGACCATCTACATCTGTGGTATCTGTAATAGAGCATGGAAATTCAAGATAGGCTTGTATAGTCCCAGCAGACACTGCAGTTTGGTAGCGGACTAATCTAAGGCACAGAACCTCATTGCGGCCTGAGGCAAACAAATGCCAACAATTAGATATGAAATCCAAAACACTGTAGGCTAATGCTACAGACTTTGAAATTTCTTATGGTTGTTATATTATTGTAATCTTCTGAGAGAAAGAGAAATCTGAGTCTTGTGCCAGATAACTAACAGTTAAATAATCATAGTTTAAAATCATACCTGTTTTCTTTCCGGCATTTTGTGCCTATCGTCCTCTTTCTAACAGAGGGCTCTGGTGCTACCAGATTAGGCTGTCTGAAGATATTAGCTTCCTGACTTTAAACACATCCAAACATATTGATGTTATTCTTTTTTTTCCTTTCCCTTTGCAAAACCCAATCATATTTTGCAAAGGCAAAGCAAAAACAATTTTCCTCTACAAAACAACCAAACTAAATATCATGAATAAATACTTGGAGATATAAAAGAACTTGAAGCACAAAAAACTTTTTTTTCCAAAAATACTGAATTCGGTATAACATAACCTAAAAGAGTAGATATGCTGTAAAACAACCAAACCGAACCCTGTGAATAAATATTTGAAAAATATAAAGAACTTGAAGCATAAACTTTTGCCAAATTGATTGCACCTAAAAAGGGTTTATATGCCATAAAACAAAACTATCAAACCTAACAAAAGGACAATCGCTTTCTCAAATTACGTCTGGCACAATAACCACAAACGAAGTTAATCAAGAACGTTCTTAATGCAAGTAAACAAGTTTCTACAGCTGAGTTTGTGTTTGCATTATAAGAATAAAACAGTGTCAAGTAAAAAAGAAATAGCTTTGACTGACAAATAAACAGAGCCTCTAATACAGATACTTGGACACATCTAAAAATTGTTCACAATACATGTTTTATTGGTTGATTTAAAACTTTCTATATGTATTAGTATGGACCTTTGTTATAAGGTCCAACGAATTAAGCGTTATGGTATCCGCTTGATTGTTAAGGATTACTAGAGATTAGTATTCAGTAAAACAATGAACATAAATGTAACCACATTCAATCATCAATTTGGCATAAAACACCCATTCCAAATCAGTAGGCTATAACTTTTGCCCATTTCTAACGGGTTAAAAAATTTAGTACTTTTCTTAAAATTGAAAAAAAAAATTTGAGGGGGATGAAAATTAACGTTGTTCTCCGTGATATAAGCATTTTTTAACTTTAAAAATGAACTGGTTCTTTACTACTGAATTCTACCATTTACCACCACAGCAAGAATTCTAACGATGGCGCATTATGTCAAAATATTCATTTTAAACAAATAAATGTTTCTTTATTTTACAAAATATTGCATTGTAATTTGGCTTAGGAAAGTATATCGTACGTATTTCATTAAAATATTTTTAGATGTAATTACCAAAAGCCAGAAAATAACATATTTTGAGGGGCAATTTGCCACTGTGACTTAGGATTAGTTATAAGGACCTTTCACACTCGGACATACGATAATTTTTTTTACTTTTATTTCTTTGTACTCATTTTTTTAAATTTTTATTCTTTATTTTGTAGTGTTGAGAAAAATATATTTTTGTAAATAAATAATTCACTTTTTAATTAATGGAAAGTAATTTTGTTTCCTAACTTTTCAGCTTCCTACCTTAGATAATTCTGATAAAGTTCGGTTCAAATGTGCACTTTAAGCCTGATCTTGATGAGTTTATTTGTGATTCATTTTCATCAATATTTATAAAAAAAAAATCATTACACACAAATTTGTCTTGGACAATTTTGAATAATTCTATAGTTTTATTAAAAGTGAAAAAAAAAAAAATGTATATTTGAGATGTAATTGCCCAAAGCTAGTAAATAACTCCAACTTTTCAAAATGTGCTTGAGGAATGATTTAAAGGTTCATTGAACTTCCAGACGGGATAAATATAAAAATAATTTAAAAAAAAAATGTCTTCTTCCAGTATAATTTCTTTATATATATATATATATTTTTTTATTCTATTCACTTTGATTTGTTTTCTAAAAGATGTTTTCTAAGTGCCTTCCATTATGTCCAGCGTCATAGCACTTGTCAGAGATGCTAACTCAATATACGTCTTGTTTGCGACTTGCTTCTCTGAAGCCACTAATTGCTCATACTCACCCGGATAATGTAATGGTATTGCGTTCTGTAGAATTGAAGATGTATCTCTTCAAACGAGACACTTGGCCTTTTCATTTCTATCGAATTGAAGACGGACTTCAATAGTGTAAGAGACGGTCGACTTATCAACAAATTTCTATTTTTCACCAAGCATCATAAATTTCATGAAGAATTCTTCCAGTCAATTATATCGTTCCATCTAAACACATTTAACTGTTTTGAACGGATTCTCATCGGAATCATATTTTTATGGTAAACAGTTCTTCGTCGTTCTTTAGACGTTTTTTCCTGTATGCATTCAAGCCTATTATTTTAGACTTTAGATCGATAGGCACACAGCTTCCCTCACCACAGATTGGTTGTGCATCCATAAGTATTACTATAAATATTATGTACTTACCAGTTCTCACACAGGTCATCGTCAGAGATTTCTCACCGATGGTGTTCCCAGGAGTCTGACTGGCAACAAATCTTCCCAGATTTCTAATATTCTCCACCTCTTTAGACAACCTTTGTAAATGACTTTGCATTATCACAACAGCCGCTTGGCATTGGTTTTCTGCTGGAAACGACTATTGGTCTTTACTGGGATTTGGGTGACAATGAGCCCCCCCCCATCCCAATCCTTTCTGAACTGTTCCAACGGAGTTTTGATTAGTGTTCTCCTTCCTTATTATTATTATTATTATTATTATTATTATTATTCACTCACTAGGAATTTTCATACAGGCCGTCATCAAAGAATTCACTTTGAAAACAATTTGTGGTCTTCCCTGGAGTTTGAGTGACAAAAATTCTCCAGATTTCCAGTACTCTCCACCTCTTTCACAACAACCATTTACCATTGATTTCTCATTGAAAGCGGTCGTTGGTCTTCAGTGGAATTGGAATAGCAATAAGCCTCCTCAAGGCCCCAGTCTTCTTCACACTCCTCCAGTGGAGGCCTGGTTAGTGCTTTCCCTCCTTGATCTTTCCATCTACCTTGACCTTTTGATTAAGTCATGCTAATGTCAGTTTTTGTGAGGGGAAGAATCACTCGTTTTTTTGGCTAATCAAGCTATTTTTTGTACAAAGAAGTTATTTTTTTCTTTTGTATTTAATTCAATATCTTAGGACTTTACTTTATTAATTATCTTCGAAATAGACCCAGAAAATTAATATTTATCTTTTAAAGGATTTTTACAATGAATTTATTTAACTTCAAAATTTAACTGAATTGGTTAGCCCACCGTGAAAACATTTTTCATAACTTTTTTTTTTTTTTTCCACGTGTACAAATATTTTTTTCCTTTTGGAGATTAAGTTTAGTCCTTTAGCTTTCACAGTGCAATTTCATTTTATTTTGAAATCCTTGAAACGAAACTAATCTAAAAGAAAAAGATGACAAAACTATTTGATGAGAATACAACATAAATTACTAATGTTACCACTAATGATTCTTTTTTTTTTTTACATAGGCATCACCACATTATCAAGGCCAAGAGGCCACTCAAGGATAAGGGTTAAAGAGTGTACAGTAGAAATTGGACAATATAGTAATCATTAGTAATGAAAATTTGGTAAATTTGATAACTTATATGGAACGGCTCATCAAGAACTTATTTACGTTAGACTTGAACACAACCATATTGTAGTCAGCTGGAAAGCAGGAAAACGGAAGACAATTCCACAGGCGTGCAGTTCTAAGAAAGAAGCTTTGTTCAGGGAATCTACGTTTAGGTTTAGGCACAGATAAAGAGTGGGGGGAATTATTGATAGTGTTTACAGCTAGACAAGTGTTTCTTGTGAAAGTTTGGCGAGGGGGGACCATAGATTGAAGCTCAGTCGAACACTTTCCATGAAAATAACAATACATCAGAGACAAACTCGCAACATCTCTTCTGTGAGATAGAGGTTGCAAGGAAGAGAAAAGGACATCTCCTACGAGGCTACAAAGTCTATTTTGAACTCTATCAAGGCAGGACAAGTCCTTTCTAGCAGCTCCTGCCCAGATGTGGCAACAGTATTCCATCCTTGGACGTACCTGGCTCTTATATAGATAGAGAATAGCATCAGCAGTGAGATATCTCCCGGATCGATAGAAAGATCCCACCATTTTTCCAGCGGCCTTGGCAACAGATTTGATGTACATGTTCCATTTAAGATCAGGAGTAATGGTCAAGCCAAGAAGCTTGTCAAAACTTGAGGCCTCCTGAAGACGAGAGCCATTCATTTCAATTGATGCCAAATGTGGATTAGAATGTTGATGATGTAAAGAGAGAAGCTTGGTTTTAGATGCATTAAAAGTAACCAGCCACTCCTTACCCCATTGTACTATGTGCTCAAGATCAGAGGAGAGAGAATTGGAGAGAACTTGGTCGTTTACTGTCTTAGATGTGCTACCATAAATGGTAGTGTCGTCAGCATAGATGTCTAAAAATGATGTAAGGATGTGATTTGGAAGATCATTAATGTAGATCAGGAAAAGAGTTGGCCCCAGGATGATACTATTATTACTTCTCTTCCTCTTTACTACTACTAATAGTAATTAGCTATATAAATAAAACAACAGATGTGTGTATGTGTAAATATTTAACAGATAAACTCTTAGTCACAACACTGAAAATAACAGGAAATATTGATCATACTCCAAGGATAGTTTATAACGAGTAAAAATCTTTGTTTGGATGGCTGGATAACGCGTACAGAAATATGTTGGTAAGTTGAAATGCAAACTGTTCATTTCAACTTGCCGACATATTTGTATTACTTTTGTGCATACGCAAATTCGTTCATAGCTTGAAGTGGTTTAATTTTAAATCTTTCTTATTTAGTTGTTAGTTGCTCAAACGGTAGGGAAAGGCAGCTGGAGTGCTAAATGCTTTGGTTTCGATTTTAGCTGATGGCATCAAAGTCATCTTTTTTTTTTTAAACTTTTGAAATCAGTACTATATATATATATATATATATATATATATATATATTATTTTCACAGCCAGACGTCGCAGGCTCTTGTAAGCTGCGGCATTGTCTGGCCGTGGAAATAATTATATATTCTCTCATATTATAAAGATATATATATATAGTACTGATTTCAATATATATTCAATAGAGAATTGAATCTGTAATAAGAAATACGAAATCTGCATAAATTAAATATATATTTAAGCGTATTTTACTTACTATTGGGCAAGGCCAGGCACCTCCTGCTAGTAAGGGCAGATTTTTTGTATCTATATTAAAAGTGAAACAGTGCGTTCCATTCTTATTAATTATTACTTCAATATATGTATATCTATACTCCTATAAATTCGTTTTTCGTTTGCAGTTATTGATATTCATATTAAAAACCCACTTTTCTATTTATTTAAAAAGAAAGTACAATTTTCTTATAAATGGGTCGCAGAATTGCATTAACTAACAAAAGATCTAGCTAATTTGCATATTCTTTTAAACATTCATTTTAATTAATTCCCTATTAGTTTTTTCGGTTTTCTTATGGGACGATCATCTTTAGTTAACTATTGCGTGTAATTATATTCATGCAGATATTCTACATGATTTATACTTGCATAATATTTGTTTCCATATATATTTATGTATACGTATATATTTTTGTTTATCTATAAAAGTGAACGTGTGTGTGTCTATGTACATTTCCCTATGCAACAACTTTCTCAATTTTAAGTCTACAGACTCGAAAGTTGATATACATCGTACTGAGATTTGGGAAAATCTTTGTGATCCGTTTTCGGCCAGAAGTTTGGCTGTTAAAGGGTTAAAGTTCAACGATTTGACCTTTGAGAACTCTACCAAACACCTCCGACAATTTTGGGTCCAAACGCCTGAAATTTTAGATATAGGTTCCTTGGAGATGAATCTAACTTAATAACTTGAGTTTAGCCCAAAACAATAAATTTTAAGGGGTCATAATAGGGCTCAAACTTTAAAAAAAAAATGACATCTGCGGTCTCTACCAAATTACTCAGACAATTTCCGATTTCTGGTCTAAACATTTGAAATTTTGCATAAAGGGTATTCAGAGATAGGGCAAGCTTTTTAATTGGTTTGGGTCGAAAATTTTTAGTTACCAATATATAAATGTATGTATGTCTGCATATCTGCCTAAAACTTTTGACATAGGCGACGGATTTTACCAAGATCAGTATCATTTTAAAGTTTGACCTTTCAGACGACAAATATCGCAATCCACTCTGATCCTTTAGAGTGGAATAAAAAAAAAAATAGGAAGCATTATTTTTGGAATGTTCCTTGTACTCTTTTATTTATAATGAGCTTTTACAGTTTATTATTTGTTCATTTCTTTATTACTTTTGAATGCTTATAAACAGAGAATGACAGAAGCGAAAGTTGTAGATACCATATGAAATCGTGAGAGTGGGGATAAGTGTAATAGATAGATGGGTTACTTGCTTACAAATTGTGGCTAATTTGAACACGTGAAAGTCCCCCCCCCCCCGAACATATCACATTCCCAAAACTAAGGAATATTGTAACATAATATATAGTCAGCTAACATACTTCCGGCTTACCGCTACCGGAAGCGATGACAAGACAAACCAGTCCCTTGACTCATAAACTCAAGTTCACTCAAGAACTTGTTTACAGTGGACTTGAAGACAATCAGATTGTAGTCAGCTAGAAAGCAGGCAATCAGAAGAAAGTGCCACAGGCGTGCAGTTCTAAGAAAGAAGCTTTATTCATGGAATCTACATTTAGGTTTAGGCACAGATAAAGAGTGGGGGAAATTATTGATAGTGGTTTTGGCTAGATGAGTGTTTTTCGTGAAAGTTTGATGAGGGGGGACCATAGATTAAAGCTCAGCTGAGCACTTGCCATGAAAATAACGATAAAGTAGAGACAGGCTCGCAATGTCTCTTCTGTGGGAAAGAGGTTGCAGGGAAGAGAAAAGGGTATTCCCCACTAAGCTGCAAAGTCTATTTTGAACTCTGTCAAGGCAGGATAAGCTGCTTCTAGCAGCTCCTGCGCAGATGTGGCAACAGTACTCCATCGTTGGTCGTACCTGGCTTTTATATAGGTAGAGAATTGCATCAGGAGTGAGATATCTACTGGAGCAGTAGAAGGATCCCACCATTTTTCCAGCGACCTTGGCAATGGATTTGATATACGTGTTCCTTTCAGGTCAGGAGTAAAGGTCAAGCCCAGAAGCTTGTCAAAACATGAAGCCTTCCCAAGACGAGAGCCATTCATTTCAACGAATGCCAGATTGGCATCAGAGAAAGCATCCTTATACGAACACTTTCATTAATGTAGTTTCAGTATATATCTAGTTATGATGGGAGTCTGTCTCCGAAACTTGTAGAAAATTGTGTCATATTTCCATTCTATGAATGTCTAACACAAAAAGAGAGCCATCATATTATGGTATCATCTTTGGACAGAACAAGTACTACTCTTCACGCCAAAGAAAATGTCTGTTGGTTATCTGAATTATTTAACTACTGTTCTCATTATCTTGAGTGTCATTTTCACATACAAGCTCAAGCATAAACGATATATGCTTATATATATATATATATATATATATATATATATATATACACACACACACACACACACACACACACACATTGTGTATTCTTGAGCTTGTATGTGACAATGATACTCAAGATGAGAACAGCAGTCCGAAGAATCCAAATATTATGAATAACTAATCCTCATCTCAAAAATTCAGAAATGTGTTTTGGTTAGTTTCACACCCAATACAACAATATCACATTCACTTAGTGATGTTGGTAACCTTCATATGGTCTCTTCTGTAAGTCTTTTTAGTAAGAATTCTAACTAGAAAGATATCAGGAAAACGAATGCCAAAAATCATCATCTGATTCATACGAAAATAAATGAATGATGCTCAACAACTGGGACATCAGACGAAATTTTTTAAATTACATTTTTTTTTTTTTTTTTTTTTTGGCATGTTCAGCGATCAGGTGATCCCATTTTAAAAATTAGATGAAGAGTTCTAATGTAGGTATGAATATGAAACTGTCTTAGCATATTTATGACAGATATATACGTATATAGGTATTTATAAAGGTTGGTAGCAATGCAGAAAAAAAACCCCAATCAAAGACCATATTTGGGTTATGAATCTTCTCAAAATCTATTTTAAAAGATCCTTCAAACATCAAATAAGGAAATATGAGAGTTACTGCTACTATTCTCTTATTTTTTATTTATATTTTTTATTTATATAGACATATTACATAGTCGCTACACTGAACATTCTAATGTTTCAGACAAATTGGTTGTCAGGTGACATAAAAAACTTTATTGTCCACCGAAGTTAAAAATAAAATAAAAAACAACAGCTGCCTTTGATGGCAAATAAACTTTTTTATGTCACTTGACCAATGACTTTTAGTTTCTTGCAAACTAATTTCTCCAAAACATTAGCATGTTCAGTGTAGTGGCAATGTAATATTTGTCTATATAAATAAAAATATTACATTTTGCTCTTTTTTATTGAGCACTCTTAATAACCTCGTTTTAATTCACGAGTTTTATCTCCGGAATACCTTTAACTTGGTATATGTTTTTATTTGTTTTTGTTAGCGATACTTTCTTGAATGAATTCAAGTATTTATACAAAAGTGCATTTTTACCTAAATGCTTGTTGGGAATAGTTTTCCCATTGACCAATCTGGTACCCCCTTAATGGGGAGCGGCATATATATTATTTTTAAAATATAATTATCCACTGACACGTGTTTCGTCGTCTACGATTCATCAGAGTGGCTGAATCTAGCAAGACTCGAAATCGGGACCTTATGATAAGAAGCCTAAACCTCTACCATGCGGCTGCCTCGCCTGACTACTAAATGTATTGCGATTTTATGTAGATGTTTTTATTTGTTTTTGTTAGCGATAACTTGGTATATATATATATATATATATATATATATGTTTAAAGCACAGTTACACCATGATACTTGAATTTTTCATTTTAAATTTAAGTCATTATCACCGCACAAGCAGTAAGGCCAAGCATATAAAATCAACAATAGGTTCTTTGATATGACAGGGGCATGTTCAAAATGAATGGTTCTGTTTAGGACAAAATTGAAGCATGATACTTGACTTTTGCATTGTAAACTTTAATTCGAACTACTATATATAAAAAATAAATCTATAAAATCAATAGTAGGTTCTCTACTGTGCAATGTAGATTATAATGTATTGTGGACTAAGTCATGCGAAGCTTCCTCCTGGTTCACCACTATGCGTCCCCAAATAGAGCAGGCAATCAATCGATTTGATTGAAAAATGGGTGATTTCACTGATTTGGGCAATAAAAATATGGGTGTGTGAAACATTTGTTGATCATCATTAAATTCCGGGCAACGTCGGGTCTCCCTGCTAGTATATATATATAATAAAATTCTCAAAGTTTTGATTAAACAAAATAACAAAAATATTAAAATAAAATCTGGAAAAATATTAATAAATGTCCTTTGCATATTCCTATGTTCATGGATTTTCCTGTTTTTCAATTTTTCATTCATTTTGAGTTCATTCCCTTGAGGACAATTCTTGACAGAATTGAAAGTCGTAGGTAATTTTAACACTGATATTAAAAAGAAACAAATACCAGAAGGTATGAAATATTAAATATAAGTATTGGGAAAGCAAAAAAAAAAAAAAAAAAAAAAAAAAAAAAAAAAATGTATATTTTGTTTATCAGAATAAATATCCGACAGTTTCGAAATATATTATTAAAAAATTGACAAAGCAACAAACAAAAACAAAAAACAAAACAAATGTATTTAGTGAAGTTTGGCAAATTTATGACGAATAAAAAAGAAATATATATAAACTTTATTTTTAAAAGCAATGGTCCAAAGAATATGTAGATGCAAATTTTTATTTATTTTGATTATTTCAAAAATAACATTCATGTTTTTATTATTCATAAATTTAGCAGGACACACTTTTTCCTGCTGAAAGCCTTAATAAGTGGAACATAGGCTATGCAAGTGATTATTAGAATATTTTGTCATATTTCTGCTTATATAAAGTTATATATCTATATAAGGGAAAGAATCGATCATGCTGAGCCCAAGAGAAATCTTAGGAAAGGCAATGTCTCAGTTTTACCTAATGCATTGAACAGTTGGAAATGGGAGGTTTGTGATCAGCTGCTCCTCTCAAAAACCGCTTACATTAACTACAAAAATACACATGCTGTGGGAGCAGAAAAGCGGAGGCAATAGGGAAACAAGTTTCAACACTCAACTTTGTCTGCTATATATGTGGCAGACTGTGCAACTGCTAGCCTAAAAAGTCACCTTCAGGTCCATGGATGCGGCTTGTATGTCAATATCAATGCACCCAGCAACTACGGTGAGGATGATGAGATGACTATCGTCTGTTAAGATGAAGCCATATCTATATATACAAGATTCACTCCTAAATTTTGAATTTCAGAAGAATTGCGAAATTTTAATGATAGGTATTAAACAGTTATGCAGATTATTAAACATCAATTATATACTCTCAGAATTTCAGTTCATTTGGAATGTTTTAGGAGACATAATGAGTATCATGTCCCATTTAAAACTTCACATACATGGCATAATCACATCGACAAACCAGTTCCTGTTAGATGACCAAAGTTAAGTAACGTTGAACCTGGTCGGTACTAAAATGGGTGATCATTTGGGGCTTCCAGGTGCTGTATGTGCTCTCTGCTTATCTCGGCGTTGTTTGCAGTCATCTAGCACTTTTCCTTGCCACTGGACTCATGCAGTGCCAATTCAGGGGAGGTGTGGTTAGAGATTGCGTAACACTTGCCTCAATTACAATTATGATTGTTGAAACTCAACAGAGGTATCCGTAAAAATTCAAATATTTCAGATTTTGCATCCTGAAATGAATATTTTATTTATTTATTTATTTATTTTTTTTTTTGTATAATAAAGTAGAATTGTTCTTGATAACCGTCTAAATTTACTCGCCTCCCCACGAGGGCAGAATTAGACACAATGTCGATTTTTAATGTGAGGAAAATCCAGCTCCAAAATGGATTACTAAATAGATTTAGGAAAAAAAAGAAAAAAAAATTGCCTCATTTCAGAAAGATTTCTCTTTCACTGACAAAGGACACAATAGATGGAGTGTAGTATCAGAATAGATACTTCAGTTTGAAATATTTATTTACAGAAAATATTTTTTAAAAATTACATTTAAAACATGTTGGGCACAAAGTCATCAACAATGTGGGGAAAATAGGTGTCACTGGTCATCGTTGGTCTATAGTGATAATAATGTCTACTCTATTCTTAACTAGAATCACCACAATTACACTAGGGGGCGCGTCCTACTTAATGGATTGGAAACGTTAATCATGCGTATATAATATGCAGATAGTACCCTTTTCTCCTTGCTAAAAGTGAGTCGTTTTGTAAATTGTAGTCATGAATCGCTATCGAATTAAACTAACGGTTTTGACTATTTATGTCTGACAGCACAACAAATGCATAGCAGTTGTTCTATGCACAACAAATTACCCCTGTTTTGTTTTTTGCTAAAAATCTTTGTAAAAAAAAATAAAGACTTTCAGACTGGGGAAATATTTAAAAGCAAAAATACAAGTCAAACAAAAAAGAAATATGTCAAGTTAATATATATATATATATATATATATATATATATATATAATTTTTTTTTTTACAAGTCAAACAAAAAAGAAATATGTTAAGTTATATATATATATATATATATTACAAGTCAAACAAAAAAGAAATATATTCTTAAGTTAATATATATATATATATATATATATATGCATTTTTTTTTACAAGTCAAACAAATTGACAAAACAAAAACAAAAAACAAAACAAATGTATTTAGTGAAGTTTGGCAAATTTATGACAAATAAAAAAAAATATAATGAGTATCATGTCCCATTTAAAAATTCAAATACATGGCATAATCACATCGACACACCAGTTCCTGTTAGATCACCAGTTAAGCAACGTTGAACCTGGTCAGTACTAAAATGGGTGACCCTTTGGGGCTTCCAGGTGCTGTATGTGCTCTCTGCTTATCTCGGCGTTGTTTGCAGTCATCTAGCACTTTTCTTTGCCACTGGACTCATGCAGTGCCAATTCAGGGGAGGTGTGGTTAGTGATTGCGCAAGGCTTGCCTCACATTTACAATTGTTTTGCCTCACAATTATGATTGTTGAAACTCAACAGAGGTATCGGTAAAAATTCAAATATTTCAAATTTTGCATCCTGAAATGAATATTTTATTTATTTTTTTTTTGTATAATAAAGTAGAGCTGTTCTTGTCATCTTGATAACCGTCTAAATTTACTCGCCTCCCCACGAGGGCAGAATTAGACACAATGTCGATTTTTAATGTGAGGAAAATCCAGCTCCAAAATGGATCACTAAATAGATTTAGGAAAAAAGAAAGAAAAAAAAATTGCCTCATTTCAGAAAGATTTCTCTTTCACTGACAAAGGACACAATAGATGGAGTGT
Source organism: Euprymna scolopes (assembly GCF_053919585.1). Taxonomy (NCBI): domain Eukaryota; kingdom Metazoa; phylum Mollusca; class Cephalopoda; order Sepiida; family Sepiolidae; genus Euprymna; species Euprymna scolopes. The sequence continues at coordinate 126,104,116 of NC_136485.1, forward strand.
AGTATCAGAATAGATACTTCAGTTTGAAATATTTATTTACAGAAAATATTTTTTAAAAATTACATTTAAAACATGTTGGGCACAAAGTCATCAACAATGTGGGGAAAATAGGTGTCACTGGTCATCGTTGGTCTATAGTGATAATAATGTCTACTCTATTCTTAACTAGAATCACCACAATTACACTAGGGGGCGCGTCCTACTTAATGGATTGGAAACGTTAATCATGCGTATATAATATGCAGATAGTATCCTTTTCTTCTTGCTAAAAGTGAGTCGTTTTGTAAATTGTAGTCATGAATCGCTATCGAATTAAACTAACGGTTTTGACTATTTATGTCTGGCATAGTAGAGCACAACAAATGCATAGCAGTTGTTCTATGCACAACAAATTACCCCTGTTTTGTTTTTTGCTAAAAATCTTTGTAAAAAAAATAAAGACTTTCAGACTGGGGAAATATTTAAAAGCAAAAATACAAGTCAAACAAAAAAGAAATATGTTCTTAAGTTATATATATATATATATATATATATATATATATATATATATATATATATATATATATATTACAAGTCAAACAAAAAGAAATATATTCTTAAGTTAAAATATATATATATATATATATATATATATATATTTTGAGTCGTAAATGTCTTTTTTATAGTAATTTACTATAAATAAGTGTTTAATAAAAATTAAAAAAAAAAAATGATTTAATTCCCCTTAATTTCAGCTTGTTTTCTTTTGTTTTTTTTTTCAAACTGACAAGTTTTTTATACCTTACAAATAGCAGGAAATAAAACAACATACTAGTCTGTCTAAATTAAAACCTATTGTTTCTTGTTATTCTCTACGTAAGAATACTAGGTTGCTCGAATGAAGTGCCTAAATATCACACGAATGGAGAATCAGCAGGAGCAGTTTTTGTGCTCTGTTGTACTTTATGGTGGTCTAGTGGTTAAAGACACAGATTGACAATGTGGGTGTCACAGTCTGAATCTAGTTCGTTCCCCCAAAATCACGTTCACTTAGGATGTCGGCAACCTTCATATGTATCTATTGGATTCGTACGAGATGATGAGTAACACTCTTTAAAATTCTTGCATCTCATTTGACATTTTTTTTTTTTTTTTAGAATAAGTTTTAATGAAGAAAACAACCATGACATTTCGATGGGATCTGTCTATTTATTCAAAAGTGGTTAAACTACTTCTGTTTTAATGAATACGTTTTTCTTGTACTTCTATTGATGCTAAACAAGGCACATGGCCGCTAAGACATGAGGGGCTACTGTAAATTAGGAGTCAGATTTATAGGTGTCATCCTAAGTGTGGAGTTGTGCATCAAGAAGTTGGTTCACATTACATTAAAATTTCTGCATGTAGGTACGATCAGGGAAACAGGAAGGGAATACCAAAGGTAAGTGATTAAGAGAAAAGGTATTAGAGTAAAAGACTTTCTGGCAACTGGAGAACTCTATGGTTAAAGGAGTGGGATTTTGCTGATTGTTGGATTGGTTGGCAATATTTATATTGCGAGAGCAGAAGTTCAGCAAGACATGCCCCAGACAGTATTGAACCTATTAGTTTTGAGATTCTTTTTTTTTTGGGGGGGTGATCTGATTTTAAGAGACAAAGACTAGTGGTTGGTGCACCAGCTCAGATGTTGCAATGATGCTTCAGTCATGGACGGATGGTTGCTTTGTATCAGGTCAGTGCAAAAGTTTTTACCGGTTTGTAGAAATCATTTTCAGCCATTGTAATTACAGAATCATATCACTATGATTAATTTAGAACTTTTTCTTTTCAGTTTATTAAAGCATCATTTATATTTTTCTGCACACCTCAACATTATGTTGACCCAAAACGACCTTCTCTAGTGAATAGAAAGGGAGTCATCTTCCATCATGATAATGCTCTTTCTTACATAGCACTACTGACCAAAACTCTCCTAGGAGAATTTGGTAGGAAAATTTTATTCCATCCTGCATCTTCTGTCCGAGCTTCTTTGGATTATCACTTATTTCAAGAATTACAAAACCATTTAGATAGCCTTAGGTTAACATCACGAAAGGAGAAAGGATATGAGTTAGATTCATATTTCACATCAAAACCTTAAGAATTTTTCAAGCGCAGAATTTATTATTTGTTGCCAGTTATAGAGAACAAAAGTTGTTATTCATAAGTTTTCAAAAACAATTTTTCAATTTACAAGATGAAATTTTAAATTGGCAAATTTTTTTGCACCGAACTTACAGAAATAAGATTGACGCAAAAAAAAATTTTTTTTTTTGACATGAAGTTGAACGTCAAAAACGACATTATTTTTGCACCAAGCTAATCCATTCATAGCCTTGAGCCCCTGGGGGGGGGCATAGGCTATCCACAACTTTTGTAGATGCTTTCGTAGCGAGTAGTTCTTTTTGTTGGGGTGAGAGTGTGGCCCCAAGCCCAACCATTCCCAGAAGGTATTTACAGCGCCTAGCCTTCCCAAATGGTCACCCATCTGGTACTGGAAAGGCTGAACGTTGCTTAACTTTGGTGATCTGACGAGAACCGGTGTGTCAATGTGATTGTGCCGTATATACCAACCTAATAGTATTAGATTATTTGGTTTATTATTCTCACATGTTTCAACTGATGTAACTTCCACATCTAGACAGGATAAAGTTTATAAAATGCCCTGAATTCATACTAGAATTTCCCACATGAACTCAATGGTGCAGTGGATGAAGGTGTTGTATTAGCAATCACTTCTATGTGACACTCTTCTTGAGGTTGAAGGTATCCATCGTTAAGTGACAATAATGAAGATGAACATAATAAGTAACACTTGTACGCAGCCATTGCTGACAGAATGACAATCTACACAAAAAGATTTAGTTCAATATTTTTATATGAGTTACCAAGTTTGATGGACGTTCACAGACACACATCCGAAGAAGGTCGGAGGTTACATCAGTTGAAACGTTATGGAAATTAGAACCCAGATGAGAATAGTAGCATGAATAAATCGAGTAATGCAAATTATCACTCCTCATCTAAAAAATTTTCCCAGAGATATTTATAACATGTGTACCCCCTCCGTCAAAACACACTGATAATCATATTTATATAAGCAGTAACATCTGAATTGAAATAAAAAAAAAGTTATAAATAAAAAAAAAAAAATGAAATAAAATGTTTAAAACTGGAAAATTAAAGAAAAAAACAAAACTTTACGTCAAAAGCAGATAGAAAAAGAACATGTCTCATTATGGATATAGATTGAAGGTAGGCCGTAGTCTGACTTATTTGCTTTCTTGATTTTACTAAATACAAAATAGATTCGCCCAGTTTTTTTTATTACTCGCTAACTTTTGCATGAGGAATGAGTTATATGGGAGAGAGAAAGAATATAAAGAAAATAAGAAAACAACAATATAAAAATATACACTAATGCATACAAATTTATTCTATAAGGATGCTACATCAATTAGGGGTGTAGGATAAGTAAAACTCTTTATACCATGGTATTTCGAAGCCTAATGCTTCTCATGATAAGAGGGGAGAAGATGCTTATCCTGATAAGTCTCCTCTCAAAGAATCGATCTTATACTTTTAACTCCCCTACATATGAGAAAAAATGAACCACAAGAAAAGGTGATATAAAAAAATCAAACAACCTTTGTCAGATAAAAGCTCAACTATTGGCTGTTGGAAATGGGAGTGGGAATAATAAATCATCTGTGTATGAATAAAAACATCAATTTCAAGCATTAGCCTAACGAGTCCTTATGAGGATGAAACACAAAAAATTCTATGTAGCTTAATCTCCATTTATATATTTTCAAAACTTACTACCTAGCTTTACTCATATATTGAACAGGATGGAAGTCAATACTGAAAATCGATACATAAAATATATCTCTTTATAAACATGACATGATATACAAGTACACGTTGCTCCTTATTATAGAGTGGAGGATTGATTCAATACTTTATTCCACTTGAAGGCAATTTTTGTAAATACTCATGTCTATTTGGATCTATGGCTTTGTGATGTGATTTTTCAGATTTGCCAATCAATTTAAGCCTTATCTTCTTATAAAATTCAGGTGGAGTTGAAGGCCCAGTTGGGTGGTAGGAGGAAGTAGCAGAGACATCATTGCTTATTCTGTATCTTGGTTTGGATGGGTTGCAGAGGTTGTATTGATCGGTACTTTATCCTTTCCTTCTCTTTGGTTGCAGGTGTCAGTCGGATGTTCTCCACAGGTGAAGAAGTTCTTTCTGGCCATCTATCTTGACCCATTCCTGTCATGTCCAGTCCAAGTGTGGCAGATCTTTGTCCATGCCTTGCAGCGTATTGACATTTCGTGTGTGGAGGGACAGACCAGTCGGTTTTCACTAATTCTCAGGTATGGGCCATACATAGAACCATATACACATTTTTGAGGTAGTGTGTGCACTTGAAAGGATTGTATGCTTAACCAAACATGTATGTAAATATATGTTCTTATTTACTCTTGACATATGCATTTAATACATTTAGCATTGAAAGAAAAAAAAGTCTATTTCAGACAAAATAAAATAAACACTTTAAAATAACTAAGAAATCAAAGTAGAAAATGTGTTAAAAAATAAATATTTCTAAGAAAATTTCTTTTTGGGTAAAAAACAATTTATATATATATATATATATATATATATATATATATATATATACATACACTAGCCTAGGTGCCCAGCGTTGCCCGAGTATTTGGAGGTGTGTGTTGAACAAAAAAAAAAAAAAAGTGGTAGTAGGCAGGCAGGCAGGCTCGAAGGAAGGAGGAAAAGAATGTGAAAAAAAAAAAAAAAAAAGTGACGCCTTTGCGGTTGCGTCCATCGTCAAACCGGAAGTGGCAAACGTTTAAATTAAGGCTAGTCAATTGAAAAGAAGGGATGACCTTAGAAAATATTGCCCCCCCCCCAAAAAAAAAACCGACCACTCCTTGTAGAAAAGTGCCCAGTTGAGGGTGAAGAAATGAACGTTTTTAGCCAATTTTTCGATATTTGTCGGCCAAAGGGTCGAGCTTAAAAAAGAATCCAATCTCATAAAAATCCGTCGCCTCTGTCAAAAGTTTTAGGCAGACATACAAACATGCATACATACATACATTTAAACAGACAGGTGAAATTATATTATAGATTTCTCTTTGTCTGTAAAGCTGTCTGTTCCATTTTTTCTTGGAAACTACTGGGCGATCTGACTGAAATTTTGTATGTCATAATTAGATGCAGCTAGGGATTAATACGAAAATGAACACAAATTTAACCGTTTTTATTATTTGGATTAATTTGACTAATATTCTCATCTGGAGTGTCATTTGCACAATGTTTTGGTAGCTGCAACCTTAGACTTTCTTCAGATATGTAAGTCTCCATATTTAGCAAAGGAAACCAAACATGGCAACTTAGACGCCTGAAGAAGGTCGAACGTTGAATCAACTGAAACACTGCAAATCACACTCGAGATGAGAACGTTAGTCCAATTAATCTAAATAATACAAACAATCAATTCTCATTTTCAAAATTATAATTGTACATTTAACTATGTTCGGTCATCAACTTGGTATATATATCTATCTGTTTGTTCTATGTTTTAGTTTGTTAAAAACGTACTATATATATATATATATATATATAGATAAGTGATAGGACGATTCCGCTACGATTACTGATTCTATTTTGAATTCTGATTCTGATATAATTACCGATTTCGATTCATTTAAAAATCACTAAATATTTATTTACAGAGTTCTTTTCTTTAGATTACTGTAAAAAGCTGTGTGATATATTTTCGTGATCTGTGCTTTTAATTTTGTTTGTAGCTTAAAAGCACTACGTGTGTACCATTTTACCTTTAGTAGCATTAATGGAAAATTAAGATTTTAAACAAAAACAAACCAAATAAACAATTACAAGAATCGGTATTGATATAGAATAGTAGACACAATTTTCTGATTCCGATACCTCAAAAAGTTCTGATTTTCTTGATTCCTGATTTCGATTAATCGTCTCAACATATATATATATATATATATATATATATATATGCACACACGTCTCAACATATATATATATATACACACACGTCTCAACATATATATATATATACACACACACACACGTCTCAACATATATATATATACATACACACACACACCAATAAAGCAGTAGATAAGGAAAAATTTACTAGACAAAAGTAAATGTAAACTTCAATCTAATCTTAATATTAAAAGTTACATGTAAAATTTATTTTTTGACAGAATACCTCAAAGATAATTAATAAATCCTTATTTTGCAGAGTTTCAAAAAAAAGTGCAAAATTCTTCTCTTCAGAGGAAAGAAATATGTTAGCAAATTTATACATATAGCAAAGCTCAAAATTTGCTGATTTTAACATTATCATATGAACTGCATTATGTGATAGTGATCTTAAAATGCAAGAAATATTTGTAAAATTGTGATAAAAATAAAAAACAAAGATATATATAAGTTCACATCATAAGCAGAGGTAATAGGCATCAAGTTTGAATTTTAAAAAAACCTGTCATCTTGACAGAAGGGGTATTTTTATACTGTAACTAAGAAAAGAACAAAAAGTGTGAAAAAAAACCCAACAAATATGCAAGAAATAAATGTTACTAAAAGCAATATGTATGTGTAAAAGTATCCATGTCCCCTCCCCTCCCCCGCAATTTATGTCTGTCTCCATATTTTCAAACTATCTCTTCTGAAACTAAAAGTTGCAGAGCAGCACTAGGGGCCTCAAATATTTTATAAACCATGCGTTTATGGGTCTTTAGCCATTTAAAATTGTTTTTAAGGGGTCAAAATTGAAAAAAAATCATACATTTTGTATTTTATGGCTGGGCAAAGAACCCCCCCCCCGCCCTGCTAGTCAAAATATTCTTATAATTATTTATTATTTTGTGGAGTAGACCTTTATGCCATACTCTATCAAAGGCGTTTGATATGTCAAGAACAATTGCCCTAGAAAGGAAGCGCCCATCGAGAGATTCGTTAATCCTATTGTTATATTTAGGTCTTATTAATAGTGAGAGTCTTAGAGAGAGATGTTGTTGTATCTTAGAGAGAGATTGTTCGTGTTATAAAGTTTTTCATATATATAAAAAGTTCATACTTAGAAGTGTAGAAGAAGCTCTTAGAGTGAGGAAACAGTGTTCAGACAGTCTTAGTGTTCACATTGTAGATATGAGATGTCGAGACGTGTATGTAAAGACATTTTAAAACACATGATATACAAGACATATAATAACAATTTTCACTTTACCTTTTGGTAGAATTACAACACAAAGACAATGACATGATGGGTTTATTTCTTCTCCCGACCGGTCGTGATTTTCTGAGTCAAGAATTTAAAGCTTCACATTCGAAGTTTCAAAAGTGACCGTCTCGCTTCTAGACGTTCGAATCCCAACTGCAGACTATCGTCTGTCGTCCTCAAACTCTCTCTGACTCTCCCTCAGTTTCTCCTCGTTTAACTCTAAAGTTTCTAACTATATCGAGAACTTCCCATTTTCCATGACGTCATACACATGTTAAAACATGTGTCTTCTTTCACGTGTTCTGGAAATGCGTGTCCAAAAATGTTTCCTTTGTTTACAAAAGGAATTTTAACCTATATTCCCAGTAACATATATTTCCAATATGTTAAAAACATGTTTATTAAATTATCTTGTCGTTGCATTCTTTCAATTGAATTTTCATAACAGAATTGACAATACACATTCTTTTCTTAAAACTATTTTATCTGTAAGCTTTACAATGGTTTGTTTTACATTCCATTTGCTAATTCTCTATCGTAATCTATTTCTAAACCTAAATTACGAGGTTCGAATTTCGTCTATTCTATTTCATTTTCATTTTAACTAAATTTCTCTTTTTTTATACTTACATGAAAAGGAGACAGCCCTTATCATGTAACACTATAAACAAACACACAGAAAAAATAAGAATCGTTTTTGTAATCATATATATATATATATATATATATATATATATATATATATATATATAAATAAAAGGCAAAAGTGGCATGCACATATTTGTATATCCAACAAAGGCTTTTTTTGTGGAGGTTCTCCGGTGGGGGTTACTATTTCTCAGAACTGTTTATATACCCCCCCCCCCCCAGTATTTAAAAAAAAAATTTTTTATTCAATTTTCACACCAAACAAGGCACAGTGCTACTTTGAAGTAAGGGGCTACTATCGGGGGACATACGTTGCAGAGGTATTATGAAGGAAGATGAGTGGCAAGATGTTTGTTCACATTACACTTGAACTTCTACAGTACAGTTGGGAAAGCAGAATCCCGGAAGTGAGTTCCAAAATTTAGCAGTTCTGGGGAAGAAACTATTGGAGTAGAAGGCTTTCTTACACCTATGGATCTCTACTGTGAAGGGGTGGGATTTAGTTGCTTGTCGGGTTTGTTGAGGGTGTTCACGTCGAGGGGGTACAAGTGCTTGTAGTTCGTCAGAGCATTCACCATTAAAGTACTTGTAGAACAGGCAGAGGGATGCAACATTTCGTCGATGGGACAAAAGCTGAAGCCTAGATGACAGTTCAGGACATCAGGTTGGCGACTCTTTTGAACCCTGTCAAGAAGTAAGAGACAAGTAGCAGATGCACCAGCCCAAATGTGACAACAGTACTCCATACATGGGCGAATTGTGGCCTTATAGAGGTACAGGATACTTTCAGGCGTAAGTAGTTTTCTAGCATGGTAGAGAGAGCCCACCTTCTTCGCAGCAGCCTTGACAATGCTCTCAATGTATCTATTCCAGTTGATGTTCCCTGTAAATGTTAGGCTGAGGAGTTTAAAGGAAGTACTTTCGGGTAATGTGTTCTTGGCCATTGCTATTGGTGTTAGAGAAGGTTTCTTGTAATTATTGAAGGAAACAAACCTATTCTTGGCAGCATTGAGTGTGACCCTCCATTTTTGTCCGCATTCCACTACAGGTCATCCTCCAGTGTTTTTCCCTCGTGACTGCTATAGAGAGTGGTGTCATCAGCAAATATACCCATCTCAGAGACAATTTTATCAGGGAGGTCATTTATGAATATCAAGAATAATAAAGGTCCAAGGATGGATCCCTAAAGTACTCCTGCATTTATATCATATTGTTTAGATGTACGACCATCGAGGACAACCTTGATTTTTCTCTTGCTTAAGAAGGATTTAATTACATTATGTATTCTTCCAGTGATACCATATGATCTAATTTTCCTTAGAAGACAATCATGCCATACCCTTTCAAAAGCCTTGGATATATTGAGGGCTACCACTCTAACCTCCCTGTTTTGTCCAGTGAACGGTATATACGTTCAGAGATTACAGTTAGGATATCTGCTATCTATAATTTGCGAAGGGACATCATGTCTAGATTTATTTTGATTGACTTTTATAAAATTTGTGCTATTTCGTTGTTGTGTGTTTATTTATACTAAAAAGCCGAACAAAGTGAAACTCATGGAGCGAAGTCATTCCTCGGCTTTCCCACCAGGACGTCCAGAAAGCAGTATCAGGTTTGATCAATGCAGTGAAAACCGTCATATCAGACAATTGCTATTCATTTGGACACTTCCCCTTTTTTATGGGGAGCTGGTTTTCCCCCAACATCTTGGGGAAACAAAACACTGCCTCGCAGCCAAAGTTAAGTGCGGGATTTCATTTCCCTTATGGCGTGATGTTTGATCTCATTAAATTTACACACGCCACATAATTTTTTAATTATTTACTTTCATCCACTCTCATGCCACTGCCTTCATAGCATCAAGATAAGTTATCGCACTTTTTTTTTTTTTTCGCTTTCACCTCAAGGATTCAGATTCGAGCCTACCTCTCTACCAAATTTCTTTTTTTCTTTTTTTTACACCTACAAAACACCCGGGCAACGCCGGGCACCTCTGCCAGTCTTCTATATATATAAAAGCGAAAATGTGTGTATGTATGTATGTGTGTTTGTATGTCTCGCAAATACTTTCGACACGGGTCACGGATTTTTGCCAGATTGGTATCATTTTAAAGTTCCAACCTTCGCCTGACAAATATAAAAAAATTTGCCAAAAGCATTAATTTCTTCACCCTAAAATCATCAGTTTTCTACAGGGAGGGGTCAGCAAAAACCGTCCTGTCATGACAAGTTCGCTTCTACGCATGCGCAAATGACGTCAGAACATGATTTAGTTTAAATATTAAAAAAAACGGATCCAATTTCGTCGACGTCAGGTTTATTTAAGCCAGTGTTTTGTTTTGTTTTTATTTTTCAGATTTTTTAATGAAGTTTTAACGTTCGTTTTTCTGTTTCACATTTTCTTTTTTTGTTTTTCCGATTTTTACATTTAACATCGTTCGTTTGCCTTACGTTGGGGTGTTTTTTCGATTTTTTAAAGTTTTAAGATTTTAATATTTAAAAATATTTACCTCGCTTAAACTTATGTTTTCATCCTCCCCCCCCCCCGCCCGAACACACACACCTCTAAACACCCGGGCAACGCCGGGTACCCCCCGTTAGTAACAAATAAAATCTATGTTTGGATGGATGACTAACGCGTACAGAAATATGTTGGCAAGTTAAAATGCAAAATGTTCCTTTCAACTTGTTGACATATTACTATTACTTTTACGCATGTGCAAATCTATTCATAGCTTTAATTTTAAATCTTTATCTGTCAATAGCGCAAACGATAGGGAACGTGGCTATAGTGCTAAACGTTTTGGTTTCGATTCCAACTAATAGTACCCAAGTCATTTTTTTAAAGCTTTTAAAAAATATATATATATTAGGTACAATATAATATTCAATAGAGAATTAGCTCTAATAATAAATATGCAATCTGCATGAATTAATAAAATTTCAATAAATCGACTTATAGAATTTTTATATATATATATATATATATATATATATATATATAAAAGCGAAAATGTGTGTATGTATGTATGTATGTATGGATGAGTGTACGTTTGTGTATCCGCTAAAAATTTTCGACAGACAGAAGAAAAATTGACAAACTTGGTATCATATTGAAGTTCCATCCTTCGCCCCAAAAATAGCGAAAAATTGGCCAAAAACGTTCATTTTTTCACCCCGAAATCGACAATTTTCTACGGTGGGGGGGGGGGGTCAACAAAAACCGTCCTCTCATGACGACGACCGGTTCTACGCATGCGTCAGATGACGCCATGACCTGATTTAGTTTAAATAGTTGAAGAACTGACTGAATTTCATGTACGTAGTGTTAGCTCTGTTGGTTAGAGCGTTGGTTAATTATCTAAACATTTTGGGTTCGAATCGTGGTGTGAGATGTCTTTTTTTTTTTCGATTTTTTAAATTTAAATATTGAACCAGTGTTATTTAAGCCATTTTTCACGTAACGTTCGTTTTTCTGTTTTTTTTTTTTTACTTCGCTTATCCACCCTGACCACACACCCCAAAACACCCGGGTACCCACCGATTTTTAAAATTTTAATATCAAACCAGGCTTATTTAAGCCATTTTTCACGTAACGTTCATTTTTCTGTTTTCGTTTTTGATTGTTCGTTTGCCTTACGATAGTATTTTTTTTTTTTTTCGGTGTTTTGATTATCCCTCCCTCCCGCTTAAGTTTTAACGCTGTTTCCTTTTTTACTTTGCTTATAACAAACAAGCCTACGTCGTCGTTGTAACGCTCAACGACTTCCGTGCGCGCACCTGTCAATTTGGTTCTTAAATAAATTAAAACCTCTTTCAGTAACTCATTCTGGCTGACCAATTTTATTTTCAAACTTCGCCACAGGGCTTCGGGTTTGATCCTACAAACTTTAACCCCCCCCGGTTTCTTTTTTATTTAACACCACACACACCTCCAAACACCCGGGCAACGCCGGGTACCCCCCCTAGTCTATATATATAAAAGCGAAAATGTATGTATGTATGTTTGTGTGTCTGTAAAAACCCCATCCTTCGCCCGACAAATATCGAAAAATTGGCCAAAAACGTTAATTTTTTCACCCTGAAATCAGCACTTTTCTATGGGGGGTGGGGGGTCAGCAAAAACCGTCCTTTCATGACGAATTCGCTTCTACGCATGCGTCATGCGACGTTGTAACCTATTTTAGTTTAAAGATTAAAAAGATGATCTAATTTCGTGTACGTCGTGTTAGGTCAGTTGGTTAGAGCGCTGGTCATTATCTAAAGGTTTTGGGTTCGAATCGTGGTGTGTCTTTTTTTTTTTCGATTTTTTAAATTTTAATATTGGAGCAGGGTTATTTAAGCCATTTTTCACGCAACGTTCGTTTTTCTGTTTTTTTTTTTTTGCTTCGCTTATTCTTAGATTTTCATTAACACCCCCCACACCAACCGACCACACACACCCAAAGACATCCGGGCAACGCCGGCTACCCACCGATTTTTTAAATTTTGATATTGAAACAGGCTTATTTAAGCCATTTTTCACGTGTTTTTTTTTGGGTGGGGGTATTTTTAAGATTTTTTAAAGAAGTTTTAACGTTCGTTTTTCTGTTTTCTTTTTTCCGATTTTTACATTTAACATCGTTCGTTCACCTTACGTTAGTTTTTTTTTTTTCGATTTTTTGTTTTAACTTTTTTATATAATATTTAATTTTTATTTAATATTTAAAAATATTTACTTCGCTTATTCTTATGTTTTGATTACCCCCCCCCCCACAGCCCGGGTACCCCCCCCCCCCGCTTTATTTTAACGTTCGTTTTTCTGTTTTCTTTTTGTTTTTTTAGTTTAGTTTTTTTTTTTTACTTCGCTTATTCTTATGTTTTGATTAACATCCCCGAGAACACACACCTCCAAACACTCGGGCAACGCCGGGTACCCCCACCCCCGTCCGCTAGTATATATATAAAGCTGAACGTCTGTGTGTGTCTGGTCACGAATAGGGTCCTATATGGTTGACTATTATAGAAAACTGATCACATATAATGATAGAAGATGTATCCAGACACAGGAATGGGTATGTTTGATCTGGCACAATGATTCATTAAAATTGTGGGGTCTGCGTTCGCGCCTGGTCCACAAAGTATGGAAATAAAAAATTAAAAAAAAAACGTTTACAAGTGTTTTTGATATAGATGTACATAATATTTGATAAGTATGTTTTAACTTAAATAGGGATGGTATAATAAAATTGTGGGGTGTGCATTCGCGCCTGGCCTCCATAGAATGGAAATAGGCACAAACTTTAATAAAGACTTTTCATATCTATCTGCGTAAGTATACTTTGATAAATATGTTTCAGATTGAAGAAATATGGTATAATAAAATTATGGGGTGTTCGTTCGTGCCTGACCTCCATAGAATGGAAATACACTCATGAACAAAAAAAATGGGCCAGGAAAGAAATTTACAATTTATTGCACAAAAAGCTGCATTACACAAAATGCAATTAAATAATAAACGAAAATGAGTAAAAAATATAAAGAGCAAGATAATTACTTTAATAAAAACTTAGTAGGGAATGGAATTGCCCTTAGATCTTTTTAAAAGATCAATTCTTTTTATCATGCTCTCAACCAACTTGGAGCACTGTGAAGAGATGTTATTCCATTCTCTTTGTACAGCTTCCCATAATTTTTCTTTGTTGGAAAAAGTTTTTCTAACTAATGCACGAGATATTATAGCCCAAATATTTTCCATTGAGTTTAAATCTGGGCTTTGGCCAGGCCAAAACATCACATCAATTGAATTATCAGTAAGTCACTTCTTTGTGACTTTTGCTGTGTGTGCAGGGGCATTATCATGTTGAAAAATAATGTCATTGTTCATTTCTAACTTCTGGATGCTTGGTAATAGACCTCTTTCTAATATTTGAATGTATTCTTTGGCATTAATTGACGTATCACATCTGATAATTTCCCCAACTCCTGCAGCAGAAAAGGTCCCCCATACCATTATTCCTCCGTTTCCATGTTTTACTGTGGTTTTTATGCAATTCGGTGAAAATCTTTCTCCGGATCTTCGGATGCAACGTTCAGGAGCATCACTGGCAAGGCAAAATCTTGATTCGTCCGACCAGAAAACATTTCTAAACCAATCTGCATCTTTCGTACCATAACATGATGCAAATGTCTTTCTGTCGCTGATGTTCTTCTTAGTTAACAAAGGTTTTTTTGCACATCTTTTTGATGAAAATCCCAGTTCCTTCATCCTTCTGGATATTGTAACTCTAGAAAGAGAATTTCCTTTTGCTGTTTCGAATTGTTTGCTATGGTCAACATAAGTTTTTTTGCGATCCTTCAAAACGGTCATTTTAAGCCTGTGATCGTCCTTCATTGTGGATGCTCTGGGGCGACCAGAACAAACTTTCCTGCTCACTGTGCCTTCAATTTCGAACCTTTGCCCAATTCTCTTCACAGCTGAAAGAGATGTTGCCACCTTTTCTTCTTTCAAAATGTCGAAAATCTGCTTGTAAGTCAAATTTGCCTGTCGTAATCCTGCAATTCGGTTTTTAATTTTTTCGTCAAGATGTCGTCTTACTTTTCTTGGACTCATCTTTAATACTAATAATCTGAAAAATACTAAATAACAGCTAATTATTAGCAAACAAGCGATAAAAACTTAAAAAATTTTCTTTCCAATTTCAATCATGACCCATATTTTTGTTCCAATTTTAATCATGGCCCATTTTTTTTTGTTCACGAGTGTATGTCACAAAGTTTAACAAGGTTTTTTAATATAGATCCACAGAATATTGTGATAAGTGTTTCAGTGAAAACAGGTATGGTATAATAAGTTATGGGGTTTATCTATTTTATTTTTACTTTCATCATATTTTGCTTTGGTTTTGATACCCCCAAATTCGAAGCTCTTTACAACCCTTCCTTTTCATAACCTATGATATAAATCAGTCCATTTTCTGTAGGCTGTTTTTGAACCCAGTCAACGACGGGTACTTTTGCTAAATAATTTTTTTTTTTTTTCTTTTACATCTACAAACACCCGGGCACCCCTGCTAGTCTATAATATAAATCTCACCTGTTGGTTTAATGCATGTATGTATGTCTCGCAAAAACTTTCGACCGATTTTCATGAAATCGGTATCATTTTGAAGCTCGACCCTTCAGACGACAAATATTGAAAAATTGGCCAAAAACATTAATTCCTTCACCCTCAACGTGGCAATTTTCTACGGGGAGGGGTCGCTTTTTTCGCCGATATTTTCGAAAGTCATCACCTCTTTTCGATTGTCTAGCCTTAATTTAAACCTACATCACTTCAGGCTTGCCGATGGGTGCAGCAGCTAACACGTCACTTTTTTAAAAATTTTTTTGCTCAACCAACACCCTTACACACACCTCCACTTTCTTTTCTGCCTTCACGTCATGGATTTGAGCCTGCCTGCCTACTACAATTTTTTTTTTTTTTTTTTTTTGCTTAACACATGCCTACAAACACCCAGACAACACCGGGCACCCAAGCTAGTCAGAAATAAGTCTCAAATCATCCTAACGTTAATAATGCTTACGAATTACTCCTCTGCATTTACTCTTTAAATGGAATAAGAATGATCTGTAAATACTTAAATACTTATTTAATTATTTTCCAAAGAGAAAAGATTGTCATTTTCCTAATTTAATAATTTATCCGTTGTTGTATTTTCCAGAGGCACTCACTCCTCTCGTTTTGCTCGCTGTTTCACATCTCATCCGAAAGAAATGAAGCTGCATCCATCCGAAGCTTTTACATTGGCAGCTGGAAGTGTCCATGAATTAACCGTTGCTATCCGACCATCACAAGTTGGTTGCAAATGTTTCTATATCAACATGGTCGACATTGAGTACCACCAACTCTTGCGGAGTTGGCTTGTCTTTACAAAATGCGACTCACCCATCATCACGCGAGCATTCGAACTGGTACTACCCATTGGGGGTGGACGTGGATGCAACAAACGAGTCGCTTATACAAACCCATACTCCAAGAGGAAGAAATTTCTTTTGTATACGAATCGAGACGACCTTTTACAGTTTAAGGAGACTCAACTGGACATTGGCAGTGCCGAATCCAAGAATATTGGTCTAAGATTTGCTCCAGTCGTTCAACCGGGCAGTGTGGAGTTGCTGGTTTTTATAAATGATGAAGAAGACAAAAATGAAGAAACCTTTTGTATAAAGGCTATCTATACAGACCAGATGCTCACTTAAGTCTGTGCAGTATTGAAGTTTTAATCAGAAGAAAAAGGAGAGCACCTACTTTTTAAAATTATTGTAGTCGTTCTTTTGTTTAATATATGTAAACCACAAGAAAGATCATGTTTCATGTTTTTTTACACAGATATAATCAGTGTCTGATGATAATTATATATACCGTGTGTATAAGTATTTGTGGACAGATTTTGTATATACACAAAAATAACGCTTATTTAGAATTACACTTGGTAAAAAAAAGAAAATACAGACATGGAACAAAGATGTCATATTCCAAAAGTTATGTAATTTGTTTTTAAATTAAGAAAATCAAATTTTATAAGAAAGCAAAAACGAGCAGCCATATTGTTTTAAATTTTGCCAATTCAGTTAGACTATAGAGATTTTTTTATTTTTATTTTAAATTGCTAAAAAGTTTGATATTGCCTTATTAAAAGAAAAACTACTCTATCAATTTACATGATTTTTGGAATATGACATCTTTCTTCCATGATGCATCAAAGATTTTCTGTATTTTTGTTTTTTTTTAATCAATTTTAATTCTAAATAACTTGACGGTTTCACTAATTTATGATAAATTAAGGCAGGACAAATGTACAACAACTGCTCCTGATGATTTTCTGTTTGTGTGATATTTAGGCACGACAAATTGATCTTGCTGTTTTTCTTTTTTGTTAAGATCTTTGAAAAAAATTAAAAAAAACACGTTTTTTTTTTTTTTCAGAAATATAAAAAAATATATGATTCAAAGTTAAGAAAATGTTCCCTTGAGTTAAAATATTTGTTTACTTTTAAAAATTGTAAATGTGTTTTCTCTTTTTATTTATTTATTTATTTTCTTTTTTTCATTTCTATGAGTTATTTACCAAGTTTATTTTTTAAAACTATTGTTGGAGAAAAACAAAAACAAAATGCAGCATGCCTGTTTGTCTAAATTAGAATCGGTTGCTTCTTGTTATTCTTGACATAAGAATCTCGGGTTGTTCGAATGGCATGCCTCTAAACCATCACATGAATAAAGAATTAGGCAGGAGCAGTTGTGTAAGAAAAATATTGTTTGGAAATTTTATTTATGAAAGTCTCGTTCAGTTTTGATAAGTTTTTTTCTGTGAATTTTGAATTGCTTACATGCTAGGATTAAATGGTTATTATCTACACCGGACATTACTTAACCATGGAGGAGTTCAAGAGTTATTTAATCTTATGATGTTGCTTATTAACCTTTTTCAACTACTATTATGAATCTTGCACAGTTGACATAGAATTGAGATCTGGGAAGCTAGGAGGTCAAATGTTAACGGTCGTATGATTATGTAATTATTTCCACCATCCATTTTTTTTTTCTATGCACCTTGTGTGGTGGTTTCCTTATCTTTGATAAAAAAAAAACTTTACCCATTAGAACTTTGTCCATCAACCTTTTGGATCTTCTAAGATAACCATCAATGGTGTACTATACTTGCTAGCTAAATCGATGTGTTATGTTTGGAATGTCTTATATTTTGATAATAGTGATTCTTTTCAGCCTTGAATATATTTGGCTTGTCTGTTCATTCCAGTAAACGTTATGGTTTCCGTTTGATGCACAGTAAAGGATGAATCGGGATTAGTATTTGTTTTTCTAAGACAACTACTGGGCCGATCTGGCTGAAATTTTGTATCAACCTTTGTCATGATAAAGTACATTAAACTAAATATTATGGCATTATTTCAATGCATCAGTAGGGATTAATATTTAATGCAAAAATTGAGCCCAAATTTAACCATCAATTTGGCATCAAGTACTCATTCTCAGTCATCGAGCTATAACCAGTCCATTCTGTTTTTAGATTGTTGGATTCAGCATAATTATGAGAGGCCGATATTTATAATTTTAATAAATAACTGCTTCGATAGTTGTTGCATAATTATAGAGGTCGATATTGATGATTCCGAAATATTAAAAAAAAGTAAAAGTCGATTAATATCCCTGTTATAGTAAAAATAACCCATGTCCTCAAATATCTTACGCATACTGTACATATTTTTGTCAGTCAAAATGAAAATGTAATGCCAATGAATCATATTGTCTAGCATTCAGATTTACTTTTTTTGTTTTCTAAAGTAATTTTGCAATGAAACAGATAAGTATGTTTATTTTCACCTGTCTCAGCCAGGTCTAAAAGCTATGTCTATATCTTCGATTAATCATGTAATTTTGTAAGATTATCTACGAGTGAATCTGAAAATAAGAATGTACTTCTATGATTGGGCAATAAAAATGGCACGGTGTTCCAAGGAGAAACATTTCTACATCATATGAATGACAGGTGTTTGTTTTGTAAATATGTTCTTTAGAAACAACAAAATGTATGCATTATTTAGATTGTCCAAACTACTGTTCTCATCTTTGGTGTTATTCTCACAACGTTTCAGCCGATGTAACCTTCGACCTTCTTCAGGTGTATCTTGACCATGGCTCTTATTAATGAATGATGGAAATAATGTCCTTGTTATTTTTCAACAAATCATTGTCATTAGAATTCAAAATGTGTGATGTGTTTATGAAATGAAAAAAGCATATAGTCATTTCCATGTTCGTATTAATTCGGATTAATACCAATTTGAAAGGTTTCTGATTTTGTTTAGATAACAGTAATCCAAACAATCCATATAATACATATTATCAATCATCATCTACAAAATTATATATATTATTCAATTTAGATAAACAAAATTGCCATTAGTCATGACAATAAATCTACTGTTTCAATCTAAAACGATTTCATTAAGTGACAGAAGCCTCTGGTCTTCATTGAGGCCAGTCTTTTAATGAAAAGAAAATTTGGAAAGCTATTTTTCTTTTTAAATTTATATCGTGTGCATTTTGGACATGTGTGTTGGTGTCACGTGAAGAAAGTTGGTTTAATCAGTAATTACTAAATTCAATGAAAGATAGCTATAGTTACTTTAATTAGGCCAGTAGGCTAAACGAAAAGGAGCAGGGCATAGTCAATCTGTTTACGATTGTTGCTATGGTAACGAACATGTATATTCTAGACAATATTTGTTTAATTTCATTTCTAATAAAAGTGATAAAGTTTGTTGAAAAACAAAAATATACATGTTCGTTATCATAGCAACAATATATATATATATATATATATATATATATATATATATATATATATATATAAGGAATTACCGCTCATCAAACTTTGTAATGAATTTCCAACTATTGTATTTATTTTTATATTGAACACACCACGGTTGTGGTGATGGCGGCATTGAAGGTGGTGCCTGCAGTGGTGGTGATGGTGGCGGTCGTTGTGGTGGTGGTGGATGGTTGGTTGTAGTAGTGGCGGTGGTGACGATGATGGTGCACTAGAATTTGTACTAATTTCAACAGTACATAAGTAGGTAATAATGTTTTCACCTAAAATACGGAGTTTTGAAAGGCATTTTATAATTAATCAGAAAGGACATTTCCAGGGCATTTTGTAAATAATCTTTTTATCTACTCTACCCTTATGGGGAGGCAACTAAAACAAGATAAATAAATGGGGAGGCAATTAAACAAAATAAATAATAATCAGAGAGGACATTTTCCAGGGTATTTTGTAATTAAATCAGAAATTACTTTTCCCAGTTACTTTTGTAATAATAAAACTTTGTTACATTAAATATAGTACCTATTTACAATGCCTCCCCACGGGGCAGATTTAGACACAAGGTCGTTTTTTAAGGTAGAGAAAAGGGACAAAAAAATTGTCTCAGTTGTGAAGGATGTCTCCTCCACTGAGAGAGAACAAGAAATTGAAATGTAGCATCTGAAGAACACTTTGAAGGCCAAGGAGAACAAATCATTTTTATTAGCTTTGCCTTAAAAGCGACACCAATTTTTTGTTGTTTTATTAGAGGAGAATATTTATTTGGAATAAGTCCACTTTCCTTTTAAGGGGTGACAAGGTTTATTTGGAATATTCCACTTCTCCTTTTTTAGGGGTGCACAGCATGATAACGGCTGAAGCGAATACGAATAATATATAGATACTGCTATCATTTCTAACTGACCTTTCTACAATAGCAACAAATGAACATATTACTAATAACTTTTAATCAAATGTAATTTTCTTAATTGAAATTTTGATTACAACTTTTCTGGCCTCTGGATAGTCCACAACCTTTAAATTATTGACTGACTTCATCATTTTTATTTTTTAAAATTTTATTTCTTCATCAAACAAAGCACAGTACCACTTTGATGTATCGGGGACATAAGTTGCAGGGATACTATGTAGGGAGTTGAGCAGTGAAAATGAATGTCCATTCACATTACACTTGAACTTCTGCATGTCAGTACAGTTGGGGAAGCAGGAATCCGGAAGCAAGTTCCAAAGTTTAGCAGTTCTGGGGAAGAAACTATTAGAGTAGAAGGCTTTCTTACATCTAGGGATCTATTATGTAGGGGTGTGATTTTGCTGCTTGTCCTGGGTATTTATGTTGAAGGGGTACAAGGGTTTGTAGTTCGTCGAAGCATTCATCATTAAAATATTTGTAGAACAGGCAGTGGAATGAAACATTTCATCGATTGGACAGAGGTTGAAGCTTTGATGACAGTTTAGGCCCTATCAGGTTGGCAACTCTTGAACTCTGTCCAGGAAGAATGAATTCCTTTTGCTGCAAGGACTCTCAGACTATGAACAAACAGTCTACATTTTCCTATCAGGTTAATGCCAAAGTTTTTTACCGATTTAAATTTCACTGTGAAAATGAAAAACTGGGTTTGAACATTATCGTTCATAACAATAAAGACCTTTGCTCTCGATTCTATCTGTTCAGCTTATAAATGCCTCCCTTGTAAAATTCTTTGTTTTGATGTCAAATATGAATCGAACTCGTGTTCAGTCTCTTATCATGATGTTAACCTGTCATCTAAATGGTTTTGTAATTCTTCATAATCCGAGGGAGCTAAGTAAAAAAAAAATATACAGGATGGAGTAAGATTTCCCAAACCAAATTCTCCTGAGATATCTTTGGTCAATAGTGCTGTGTGAGAACGAGCATTATCATAATGGAAGATGACTCTTTCTATTGACTAAAGAAGCTCATTTTCGACTCAAATGGTTAAGAGTTATTTAGTTCTCTCCCATTGCAAGAACTTGGGAAAGTGGGGTTGAGAAGTCAGTGCCACAGAGGCGGGGAACTCCGACCTGCAAAAAGTGCCTGTGCAGCCCCATCGGCATTACCCAATGAGGGCGTCTCAGGCGATTAGCAATAGACTTACCCTTTTTCAAAGAGAGAAGGCAGGGACTGGGAGAGTGGACCTCCTAGAACTGCACAGAACTAAACTCCCACCGCAAAATCAACTGAGATCATTACTAGAATTTACTGACTTCCTCATTTTTATTTTTAAAAATCTTATTTCCACCCCAAACAAAGCACAGTACCACTTGATGTAGGGGGGCTACTATCGGGACATAAGTTGCAGGGATACTATGTAAGGAGCTGAGCAGCGAGATTTCCATTCACATTACACTTGATCATTACTGGAATGGTCTAATCTCTCTTGATTTTGGGGGTTCGAGGATAAAACTCCTAGCTGATGCTTTAATAATCTGGTTTGTTGGTTGTTTTTGTTTTATGGCATATCAACCCTTTTCAGGTTATTTAATGCCGAATCCAGTTATTTTGAAGAACAATTTTTTTAATAGAATATATTTTTTTTCAAGTCGGTTTCTATTTAACCCATAGTTGGGACCCTAACAGGTACTACCACTCCAGGTCAGAGTAGAGCTGGGAGCAATGATAATTAAAGGGTGGCTCCACACTCCCCAAAGCCCGCAATTTGTACGAATTACGGCTAACTGTTTTCTTATTACAGCTTTGACTTAAAAACTCGTAACTAAATTTTACCGATCTTGTCTTGCGTTTTTGTTCTGTTGTGAAATCTTTGTCAAATATGCTGTTAACTAATATAGTCTTGTTACATGTAAAACGGAAAAAAAAAGTCACCTATGTAAATGAGAACCTCCCAAATTAAAACCTTGAATAATTATCTAAACTCAAATGTAAATTAATATTAAGCCAACTTCACAAATTGATAAAAGTTAATTATTGGATTTTAATTATAAGATGATGCTCGAATTATTCAAACTCGAGATATATAATGCCAAAACATCCACCCATTAATATGGGAGGGGAGATTATCTTCAAAAGCGTCCTGAATTGATAATTGAGCACCGGACTTTTACTAAATAGATATTCATAAGACCCTTGTGCCCATCGCCCCCCCTTTTTTTTTTTTTTAAAATGGAGAGTAGATTATACAGTGGATGTGTTATCGGCAGCTCCAGTAACTCTCGCTTCTCCTTTTTAGTCCCTCAGTCCTCATGCAAATGAGTAATTTTTCTGACAAAGGGTGAAGAAAAAGCTGCTTTAAATGTCGGTAGTACTTGGTAAACAGTAGTCTGAGATGTTGGAAATTTTTCTATGTCTATCCTTGTGGCCATGTCACTAGTAAGGGTGCTGGAGGTAAACGTTTTGTCTGGGGCTGACGTTATCCGCCTGATAGTCAGGGACATGAACCTTGGATTAACCACTAAGGAGGCTGTCCTATCAGCAGGCGCAAAGTACTGGGACTGCTGTATTGCCATTTGGTGAATGGAATCTGGACCATGCAGTAGTCTCTGGTGGGGCCTCTCGATGCCATACTAGTAGGTAATTGTTATGGCTTTACCTTTTCATGTGCTACAAAAAAAAAAAAAAATTCCTGTCTTTTTCTCTCTTACTTTCCCTCTCTGTACTGCTCTAACCAAGTATGCCGACCTGTTCCACAAATCCTAAAACCTCAACATGAAACATCTCCAAAAAAAACAAAAAAAAAAACAAAAAAAAACCTCTAATAAACCTAGAACCTCTTCTTCCAATTTAGACCCCTATTACCATGTCTCCTCCAACATCAGGGGTCTACGTTCCAACCTTCCAGAGGTTGAAACCCAATTACGAGAGAAGACACTGGACATATTCTTTCTAAGCGAAACTGGAATAGGACCGACCACTTCCCTAGATGAATTCATAATTAACGGATACTCTAACTTAACATCTAAATCTGACCCCCAAGATTGCCATGGGCATGGAATATGTGCCTACATTAAAGATGGCTTCCCATGTGGCAGGGATATCTCTAGAGAAGATCCTAATTTACCTTATATGTGCTTCCAGGTTGCACTTGCTTACACCACTGCATTTATATTTGCCCTCTATCGGCCCCACAACAGCAGAGTTACTATCTTTAAGAGCATATCTGAGAAAATAGACCACATCCTGTCTGCACACCCCTCTGCTAACATCCACATCCGTGGTGACTTCAACGTCCATAGCGTGGAATGGCTGACCCACTCAAATAAGACGGATGATGAGGGGAGGTTCTGTCATGATTTTGCCATTGCTTATGACCTCACTCAGATTGTTCGTGAGCCCACCCGTGTGCCCGATACTACAGGTCAATATGCAAGCCTCATAGACCTTTTTCTCTCAACTTCCCCTGAGCTATATTCTATTCTTTCTCCTCTAGGATCCTCTGACCACTCCGTCGTATCAGTTAAGATAAAAATGAAATGTAATAAGTCCCCAGACATACCCCTCCACCGTACTGTATACCGATACTCCATGGCTGACTGGGATAGCTTCCGTACATTTATATCTGATCTACCTCTGCATTCCATGTTTAAAAAGGATGTGTCCACTATAGTATCAGAGCTGGCCGAATGGTTAATTGAAGGCATAGACCGATTCATACCATCTAAAAAAATTCCAACAAAAACCCATCAGCCAGCTCTGGTTCTCCCCAGAATGTGCTGCTGCCATCGCGCACAGAAATCACTTTTTCCATAGCTACCAACGTAATAGATCCACTGAGACTAAAGCTGCTTTCAGGACTGCCAGCAACCACTGTAAAAGAGTAATAAAAAAATGTAAGAGAGCTATATGCCCAGTCTGTTAAATCCAAAGTAGCTGATTAGCGGCTTGGTTCCCACCAGTTTTGGCAAATAACAAATAGGATCCTGAACAGAAGTGTGCGTTCTATCCCAACCATTATCAACGGACCAGAGGTCATCTCGTCAGCTTCAGACAAGGCCAAACTATTTGTTAAGAACTTTGCAGCTAATTCTACCCTGTGCGACGAAGGCCATCAACTCCCCATATTTCCTCCTATAACACAGAACACGCTAGGTAACATACAAATGTCTGTGCATGAGGTCGCCAACCTAATCAAGAATCTTGATTCCAGTAAAGCTACTGGCCATGACGGCATCCCAATTATAGTGTTAAAAAAGCTTCAACCAGAACTTGCTCCCATACTTACGAAACTGTTTAAAAGTTGCCTTAAGGAGAAGTGCTTTCCAACACCCTGGAAAACCTCATCAGTATGCCCTGTATTTAAGAACTCAGGTGATAAGTCATCTCCCTCTCAATACAGACCAATAAGTCTCCTGTGTGTCATGAGTAAGTTGCTGGAATCCATATTAAATAGAGAAATAGTCAACCACCTCAGCAAAAATAACCTTCTTAGGGACACGCAATATGGTTTCCGTTCTGCAAGATCTACCGCAGATGTGCTAACGGTTATATCTCATAGGATTAGTGAATCTCTTGACAAAGGTTTCCTTTCCAGGACAATTGCTCTTGACATATCAAAGGCCTTTGACAAGGTATGGCATAAGGGCCTACTTCACAAGATTTCCAGCTATGGTATAACTGGAAATATTCTCTCATTATCATTAAATCATTTCTCTTTGATAGGCTCATAAGAGTAGTGGTTGATGGACAAAAATCAGAGGCCTGCAGTATTAATGTTGGAGTCCCTCAAGGGTCCATCTGGGCCCAACTCTCTTCCTGATCTACATCAATGACCTCCCTAAACACATACTTAAATCATTCGTTGACATTTATGCTGATGACACGACCATCTGCAGCAACACATCAAAGGCTGTAAATGACAAAGCTCTCTCTGACTCTCTCTCCTTTGATCTCGAACGAGTGGTTCAGTGGGGGAAGATGTGGCTGGTTACCTTTAATGCATCTAAAACCAAACTCCTATCTTTACATCATCAATGCTCTGATCCCCATCTGGAATCAATTGAAATGGATGGCTCTCGTCTGGGTGAGGCCCCATGTTTTGACAAGCTTCTGGACTTGACTTTCACTTCTGATCTGAAATGGAACACGTACATCGTTTGTTGCCAAAGTCGCTGGAAAGATGGTGAGATCCTTCTACCGCTCCAGAAGATATCTCACTACTGATGCAATTCTCTATCTATATAAAAGCCAAGTACGTCCCAGGATGGAATACTGCTGCCATATCTGGGCAGGAGCTGCTAAAAACAGCCTATCCTGCCTTGACAGAGTACAAAATAGACTTCGTGGCTTAGTGGGGGATGCCCTTTTTTCTTCCCTGCAATCTCACTCCCACAGAAGAGACCTTGCAAGCCTATCTTTGTTTTATCGTTATTTCCATGGCAGGTGCTCATCTGAACTCCAATCTCTGGTCCCCCCTCGCCAATCTTTTACAAAAATTCCATGAACAAAGCTTCTTTCTTAGAACTGCACGCCTGTGGAACTCTGTTCCATCTGCCTGCTTCCCTCCTGACTACAACTTGGATGTCTTCAAGTCCAACGTAAACAAATTCCTGATGAACCACCCCCTTAAGTAGACACTTTAAATCTCCACACTAATGTACTGTACTTACAATAACCCTTATCCCTGAGTAGCTTCCGGGCCTTGATAAGTGGTGACCACCTTGTTAAAAAAAAAAAAAAAAAAAAAAAAAAAAAAAAAAAAAAAAAAGAAAAGTTGGGGCCTCACCAGCGGATATAGTTTAAGGTCATATCCAGGACCGCTTTTATAATCTGAAAGAAAAAGTTATAAATCAATCATGGTGATAAGTTTAAGTAATACCAATATGCCCCTTATACAAACCTTATATAAACCGGCCAAAACTTGATCTTTTTCTGTTTTCAGTGAAGATTAATTTTTTTTAAATCGAGGCAATTTTTATTTTTTTTATCTTAATCCAGTCTGATATGTTAACATCTAAACTTTTAAATATAAATACAATATCTCTTTTATGTATTAAATAATCTGTGTTGTTTTCTATATAACTATACTATTCTCTCCTAAACATACACACTAATTTTAGACGTTTTCATATCTTTCGTAGATAACATATTCTTACATTATTAGATGATATAAATGACATTATTATTACAGTTTTTCAATCTTGTTTTCAATTTGTAATTTTGTACAAACAGACACCCCCCGAGCCACAGAAGAAAAAGAAAAAAAATATATGATTAAACCTTTCTTTTCTCTTTTCAAAACTGAGTTACCTCGGGAAATTTGACAAATCTTATGGATTTTAAGCACAAAAAAAAAAAAAAAAAATCTCCAATTTGATTCGAATATTCCATTCATCAAAATCTAAAAGAACAAAAAACACTTCTTCAATCGTTCATTTTATTGCCCAAATTTTATATTAATTTTGTTTTTCCTTGATGATCACACTCCTTAAAAGATTTTGCGAAATTTCTTCGGGCAGAAGAAATAAAAACTGAAAAGTCAAAATTGGCAGAAATTTATATTAAAGAAACAAAGCTACTGAATATTAAGAATTACGAAGAGTTAGAAATAATTCTATACCATGAGATGCCTGTCTATTCTGGTTTACTTGCTGCTTTACAAGGGTAGACTTGGACAAAAAGCCGACATTTTAATATGAAGAAAATTGGCAAGGAGTACTCTGGATTAAGATTAAAAAATTAATCTTCACTGATCAAAAACAGAAAAAGATGAAGCATAATACTAGAACAGATTCTACACTTTGCTTTTAGCCAAAAAGGCCTAAAATTGTTGCATATTACTTAGAATAGACTACACTTATCTATTATATAAAGTGCAATCATGCATATCCAGCTAAAAATGAAAAGAATACAAAAAGGTTAGTATATTTTTGATCGAGGTTGCCATAAATGAATAATATCTCAAATTTAAAAAAATTATTCATTCTTTGACTCTAAACCACTACAAGAGTCAGTTTGCCAGACATTTCGTGTACTAACGAAAGAGAAGTAATTTTTGATTAAAAAGTTATGTCCCTTAGGTTGATTAATTCCTAGAAAGACCTCTGTAAAGGAGAATTGTATGTGTATATTCAGAGAGAGGAATGGGCTGGATGGAGGAAGAAAAAAGAGTGGACAGAGGGAAGTAAAAGATAAAGAGACAAGTTGAGAGAAAGAAGTTTTAAAAGAAATATGTTACGCTCTACCCTGAGCAATCCTGGGTAGCCCTGCTAGTGTTAAATGTTGGTCAAATATGTATGGGTTGGTTAGTTGAGAATAACAGGAAATGAAAGTTCAGTCAGGATCAACTTGCTGAGCTTGAGGTAGGAATTGGGAAATGATGGAAACATGTGGCATCACATCCTTGGGAGGGAGGGATTAAGAGAAACATTTCTACGAAGCATGCCATATCTGAATATATAAAATTGAAATGCACTGAGAAGATATAATTAAACAGATTATTGATATCTCTCTCTCTCTCTGCACTAGTCAGTGAATTAAAATGAAAATCAAGTCGAATGGACTTCCTCTGTATTCCATCAGTTTTGTCTTAACCTAGATCTTTTTGCAGGTATAACTAAGCTTTAATTTCAGGCAGCAAAGTCTATTGGGGAGGATTACCACAGGAGTGAATACAGGCGGAACGATCAGTAACCAAGGTATGAATACAATTTGGGAACTTTAATGTTTCTATGATTATTATTGCTGCTTAGTTTTCTGTGTATGTTGTTCCGGTCTAATGCAACACTAAAACATAGAAGATGCACAAGAAAGACAGGATCCTTTTTTATGAATTATCGTGTTACAGAAAAATGTTAAAAGTTAGTTTGACCGAAAAAAATTATGAACTAGAAGGTGCTGCCTCTACTATTTGAATCAAGTCATTCGTGGTGATAATATCTTAAAGTTGCTGATCAAAAGAATTGTGTGTTGAAGAGCAAAGAGAAGGAAAAGACATAGTTAACCAGATATCGTCATGAAAGGTGTTAACCATAACTTTATTTGCCACATAACTATGCTCGTAATAGTCGTCTATCACTTAACCATTTATTCTGAGATGTCAACAAGCCAAGCGACTTTATATGATTTTCGGAATATATTTTCGTTTTGTCATGGGAACATAACGTCATGCAAATTTGTTTTAATTTTTGGTTAGGGAAATTATGGGTAAGAATCAATGCTCCAAAGAGCTAGCCAATAGAAAGCAAAAAAAAAAAAAAATGTTCAAAGAAATAGTATACAAATTTGTTGTTTCACATGCAACCTGAACTGACAGATTCATCATTATCACAGCATTTAGGTCTTTATAGGTGCATTTCGAGTCTTCTATTAGTCTATGCCTAAGTTGTGTGTGGTCTTTACACTGAATCATATCCCTATTTTGACACTCACAAAAGAACATTCGCAGACGATTTCAAATTTCATATTTATAATGTTATTAAAACAAAAGAAAAAAAAAATGACATTTTAGTTTTGGGTTTATAAGAAGCAAGATTTACTTAAAAACAAAACAAAAACAAAACAAGTTAACCCATTAGTCAATAAGTTCGAACATCACTGGTGATTTCAACTTTATCCATCCAACAGCGAAATTGACAACTGCAGAAGAACCTGTGAAATAAAACAAGTAATTTGTGATTGTATTCTTAGTATCGCCTATATTGATTGAACCTTCAACTTTCAACTTTCAACTAATTAGCACTTTTATGCTACGGTTCGTGGAAATTCTAAAAGTCAAATAAGAACTATCAATATTGAAATTTTATCCGGAAAACTTTAGAATCTTTTTTTCTTTTTCTGATATTGACGCAGTTCACTCATGTTCTGAATTGTTTGTAAGATGAGCTTACCGTCTAATATATTCCACGTCTTTATTACTGAACAAACAAAAAAGCACAGAGAGGAATATTGAACATTTTGATGTCGTAATAAGATATTTAAAAAATTAATGTTGATTTGATTGGAAACCTATTTTACAAACAGAGTTGCGTGTTTCTCTGCGATTGAAAAATGATGACAGGAATCTATGCTTTGTAGTTTCTTGATGAGCTCAAATTACTTGTTGCAAAATAACTTTATAAAAGTTAAAAACAAAAGAAAACAGTTTATTATTTTCATCATCATCATATTCGATTTAACGTTCATTTACATAATGGCATGTGCTGGACGACTTTTAAAAAATAGCTTCCAATAGCTTTTCTCTGGTGAAATTTTATTCCTCTTATCCTTATCACTTTCTCCCATGTTTTGATTTTCCCCTATGATCTGAATGTGCTACTTCAATTATCCTAACCCAGGACCCCTCATCACTACTTTTAATGTGACCATACCATTGAAGTCTACTGTTCTGCATGTATCTTCGTAACAGTCTGGCTCCGTCAGAGTCAGCATGAAAAGGAATGCATATATAGACATATCAGAAGGAAGGGTTGGGGAGCAAAGTCCAGGTTCCAACAGTGACAATCAGAAGCTGTGTCATTTCGGTGGCCTTTCAGCTGGGTATTGCCGACGGGGCTATTCAGACTTATTTTTGCAGGATCAGAATCCCACTTTGCGACCTTGTGTTACATCCTTCCATGGTTGGAGAAAGGTACATACCCGGAGAAGCAAAGAGAAGAAAAAGGAAAAGATGCGTGGTGATTGGGAAGTTATGTTCAACAAGCATGCGAGTCCTCTCTCCTACTGCTCCTTCAGAAATGAGCCGTCCGACCATGAGGTCCAGAGAGATTTACATGTTTATCTGGTGCCATGTTTGGAGAGCCAGCTGTGTCTGGTGCCATGTATTGAAAGCCGGCTGACATGGCAAACAACTATGTGATAGTGTTACAAATCTATCTCTATGCAACCCATGTTCTTAACCCTAATTGGCCATGTTTCACTTTTCACACTGCATATTCATTCTTGATATATTCTTACCCTGGTTGACAGTGATAACACTCTGCTGGTTAGTAATGGCAAAATTTTCCTGAACTTAATTCACCCACTCTTGATTCTTGCTATCATAGTAGAACCTGCTCAACCCTGTGCTTCCAAAGTTACCAAAATTTCTGAACAACCTCAATAACTTAGTCGTCTATATCCGAGTTCTCATATTTAACTAAAATTACTGTATTTTTACCCCCACCCAACTACCAGAAAAATCCGTTTCGCTGTAAGGATCCCTAGATTCCTGAAGATTCTTTATTCTGATAGCTTCTTTCCTCAAATTATTTTCCTTTGGTATTCTGTCCCTACTTCACCAACCATACAATATGAAGACATTTAAATGTAATGTGAACAAACATCTTGCTATACAGCTTTTTAGCAAGATAATTCCACCACTCAATTTGACTCTTATTACGGTAGCCCTATAATCTTCAGTGACAATGAGCTGAATAAAAGGTAGAAATTTTTTTAAACTGTGGATCTTATTTGTTTGTCAACTTTTTATCTTGTCCTTGGCTCGTTTTTCAACCAGGTCGTGACTTACAATGAAAAGTATGTTCTTTAAGACAACCGGTCATCCTCAGCTCAGTAGTTAGACACTGATGAACCTCCACGACACTTCTTGAAGCCAGAGTTGCACTAAAAGAAGGTCATGCTAACTGTTTGATGATCTGCAACCGGTCTCATCCATTAGTTTTTTTTGAATGCAAGTGAAACCATTGTGGCGGTGAAGTACTGTCAACAAATGGATGAACTGCATCAGAAATTTTGACAACACCCATCATTAGTCAACAGAAAAGGCCCAATTCTCCAAGACAATGCCCGACTGCACATTGCTAAACCGACCCTGCAGAAGTTGAACAAATTGGGGTATGAAACACTGCCTCATCTGCCATACTCTCTAGACTTCTAACCTATTGACTGCCATTTTTTCAAGAATCTCAACTTTCTGCATGAGAAATGTTTTAAAAACCTAAGTGATATCGAAAACGCCTTCAGCGACTTCACCACCACAGCAAGATTTTTATGCATAAATACACTTGTTTTGTGTTGGCAAAAGTGTTGATTCTGATGTTTTTTTGATCAATAAATTTATATTTGAGCCAAGATATGTTCATCTGAATTTCTTGTTAACCTGATACAAACCTCTATCTCTATCTACTATTATATAAAAAGGACTTTGTGCATATGTGTGTGTGTGTGTGAGTTCGTTTCCTATGGACTTTAAAATGGCCGGGCCGATTTTTATGAAATTTCATAAAAAAAGCACTTTATGTGCCTGGCAATGTTCTTAGATAGGTTTTGAATCAGAATGTTTTCTATAAATATCGATAATCAAAATAATCCAATGAAAGAAGGAAAAGAGTGGGGAAATTGTTGATAGTGGTTGTAGGTAGATGAATAATTTTTGTGAAAATTTGGCAGAGGGGAATCATAGATTGAAGCTAAAACGAGCAATTTTCATGAAAATAACAATAGAGCAGAGACAAGCTTGCAACATCTCTTGTAGGAAGGAGGTTGTAGGGAAAAGGGCATCACCTACTAGGGTTCGAAGCCAGTTTTGAACCCCATCAAGGCAGAATAGGGTGCTCTGGGCGACCCTTCTTCAGATGTAGAAACAGTACTCCATTTTAGGACATATTTAGCTCTTGTACAGTTAGAGGATTGGGTCAGGAGTGAGATACCTTCTTGAGCGGTAAAGTGCTGCAAGCATTTTCCAGTGATCTTGGCAACAGATTTGATGCAAGTTTTCCATTTCAGGTTAGAAGTGAAGATCAGACTCTGAAGCTTGTCAAAGCAGGGAGCTTTTCAATTGTGGCCAAGTGAGGATCAGAGCGTTGGTGGTGAAAAGATAGAAGCTTGGTGTTGGAGCATTAAAATTAACCAGTCACCTTTTGCCCCATTGCACCACGTCCTCAAGGTTGGAGGAAATAACTTTCTTGAACTACCCACTTTCTATAACCAATCAAATTCCATAATCGATCACTAGTAGATTATCTGAATGGAACTATTCTAAGCAAGTATAAATTGAGATTACGAAGCAGCCTTAAAAGAACCGTAGGTTCACGAAAAAGTAACATATATGTTGAACAAAACTTCTAAAACCATAAGCAAGAAAAACTAAATTATCTTGCTAAGCTTAACTCATTAAAACGGAAACGTGAAAACAAATTTAGGAAATAAATTTCACAAAAGAAAAAAAAAACATTTCTTAGCATTTCACAAACTATAACAAAATATTTAACTGAAATAGCTGCAGCTGCACAGAGAATGCTACAAAAACATAAGGTGCCCAAAATACTGCGAACACAAACATTCACACGTAAAACAGTTTATATATATATATATATATATATATATATATATATATATAAAAAATGAGTATATCTGAAGATTTTGGCACCGTTTGACTCGTAGGTCTAGAGCAGAAGTCGGCAACCTTTTGGGGAGTGAAGGCCAAACAGTGATGTAGAGTCATGTAGGACAGCCAAACAGCTATGGCTGCAGTGTCATCAAGGATACCCATGTTATTAAATATGAGAATAAATTTTTGGGGTGTTTAAAGAAAACAAGGATTCAGTATAATATAATTGTATTTATATAATACCACTTGTTTTGCTGCAGGAATAACAATAAAAAAAAGGAATAACAATAATAATAAAAAAAAGAAAGAAAATATAACATGTAGGGAAATATCCTTATTTCACTGCATAAATTAAAAAATGCTATCACAAAAAAAAAAGAAAAGCGAATTTCTTGCTACAAATGAAATACACTTAGAAACGGTAAATGCTTTAATGAGAAACTTGTTTCTGCGTATTATGTGATAAATTCTCTACATCAAGTGAAATATTTGTCGATGAGAGGAGCAAATCATTATCCAGGTGGTAGTCATGCAATCTTGTCCTAAAATGATTGAGTATATTTCATTTTGGAAAAAAGTTGTTCCCAAGGATATATACTTCCAAATAATGACATCATCAGTTTCGCATTAGACACAATGTCTTTATATTTTCTGCTTGGCAATATATATTTCTTTAGAACTCAGCAGTGGATTCAAAATGAAAGATTTGTCGCACTGTGAGTCCATTAACTCCAACTGATATTCTTTGGCTACTTGCTCCACATCTGTTTCATAAGAAGTACCAAATAGCTTAAACAGAAGTTTATATTTATGGAAGTCAGCAAAACGATAGCTCACAAAGATGTCTGGTATTATATCTCTTGTGATTTTGGAGACTTTGAAAAGAAGAGCAGTTTCCTTTTAGAAACTGTGATTGCAACAATCGAAGCTTTCTCAAAAACAGTAATTTGACCAAACATCCTAACTGCAACCTTTTTCTTTCCTTGAAGTTCAAAATTCAAAGTGTTCATGTGGGTAGTGATGTCCATTAAAAAAGCTAACTTGACAATCCGCTGTGGATCTTGAAAGTGATAATTATCTTGTTCTTTGATTTCTAAAACCATGGAAGTCTCTTCTCTCAATGCATTTACTCATTCTTGCATTTTTCCGCGGGTATGTCATCGAATATTTGAAAAATATGCAAGGTCGCCATACTCTACTCTGATTTGTTTCAGAAATTCTTGAAACTGGTGGTGATTTAGTCCTCTTTATAATATAAAATTCACTGTTTTCACTGATGTCCATAAATTTCAGTGGTTTTGCTTACAAAGCTTTTTGATGAATAATGCAATGACGTCTTATTTTTACATCAATGCTTTAATATGGTTTTGGAGCAATGCAATATAACCTCTTTTCTCTCCAACCATTGCTAGTGCTCCATCTGTGATTACCCCAGAAAGCTTTGATAAATCAGATTAATTTTGGTAATCAATTTTATTATGCTTTGGATAATATCTGTTCATGTAATGTAACAGCTGTTTATATACAGAATGGCGATAACATTTTTATGAAGCAAAAATCTTTCCTGAACACTATGAGCACACTGAAAAACTTCTAAGTCTTTTAGTTAAGATTACCACAATGACTACAGAGTTCTTTTTACAAAGTTTGGCACTGAAAGTTGTACTTAGTTCTTTAGTTAAGCTTGAAATCTCTGGCTTATGTCGAATTTGATTCTCACCTTGAATGGAGATAAACGTGGATGAGAATTAGTCAATTCTCCCTTCTCAGCTAAGGAGTACCCAGAGTTACACCTCTTAATCAACCCGATTAGTAGTAATTTTTCTTCACTTAAGCTAATTCTCACTTTGGATTTTATCCAGCCCTATCGATTATGATTGAGCTTGGTTTGGTTGTTTTACGGAATTTTAGCACTTTTCAAATTGTTTAATGCCTAATCTGATTATCTTGGTAAAAGTTCTTTATTTCATTAAATATTTAGTCATGGTGATTTGTATTATTTAGATTTTTTCAGACTATTGTTCTCATCTTTAGTGTCATTTTCACAACGTTTTGGTCGATATAACCTCATACCTTCTTCAGGTGTATCTTGTCTAACTCGGAAAGGTTTCTGTTGAACTCAGGAATTTGGATGGAATTTCGAATGAAATCATTCATTTACTTCATGAAGGCAGCATGCTCTCGTTCCGTCAGCCATGACTGGATAGAAGTTCTAAGTAATTCACGATTGTATTTTTGGTCACCCACACTGAGAATTGAACCTTCAACATTCAGGAGAAAAATCAATTTTACAATTGATTTTTTTCAAGTACTTTAACAATTCTGCCACGAGTCCTTGCAGAAAAAAATCGGAGGTAACATTGACTGAAACATTGGGAAATGACAATCGAGATGAGAACAGTAGTCTGAAAAATCCAAATAATACGAATAACTAATCTTCATCTCAAAAATTCAGAAACGTTTGGTCATCGTCTTTGGTTTGATGGCATATCAACTCTTCTCGAGTTATTTAATGACAAATACGGTTAGCTTAGTAAAAAGCGTTTATGTTTCAAGTTCGTTATAGCTTCAGTTATTTATTCATGGTGTTTGGTTTGGGATTTTGTAAAGAAAAATTGTCTTTGATGCTATTGCTTTTTCCTTTCCGCGATCATGTTCTTCAAAAACAACGTTTGGTGCATTTTAGGTCAGGAAGCTAATATCTTCAGACGACCCGATCTAGTAGCATTAATCTATCGGTGATTAATAAAAAAAAACAAAAAAAAACTTACTTTTCCCATTCGATCTTTATTGGTCATCCTTCCAGGCATTGTCTCTTTCTTTCGGAGAGAGTGAGCTTATTGTTTCCCATCTTAGAGCCCATGATTCATGAAGAAATAATAAAAGGATTATCGTCATATTCGGTTTAATGTCTGGTTTACATACTGGCATGCATTTGACCGCTTTTATAATAGGACTTACAAACTAATCTATCTCTGCTCAGGTATTTATTTTTTCCTCTCGGGTCCATATTTATCACTTCCTTTGGTGTTTTCCTTGGACTTTCCCTGTGAACAGAACCTGCTATGTCAGTTGTTCTAACGCAAGGATTTTCATCCATTTTTGGGTTGATGGCCTATTTGCACCCACCAGTAGATTCGATCTAAAATATCGCTCAACAATTTGCAGTTTTGTGTGATAAAAAATATATCAGAGCAGGAAATATAAATAATGTGAACCACAAGCAATTTTGTTGTTCAAAAATGCCAAAATCTTCAGATGTACCCATCCTTTCAATGTGGCCATACTATCAAAGTCTACTCACCTGCACTGTATATTGTCCAGATGCTCATAGAAATAACCCTATCTCCAGGATACGCATTGCACATCTCGTACTAGCAGGGAGAACCGACGTTGTCCGGGATTGAATAGTGATCAACGAATATTTCACACTCCTATATTTTTATTGTCATCGAAATCCGTGAAATCGCCCGGGAGGAAGCTTCACATGCTTCCATGTAGTAACTTAGTTCAAAATATGTTATTCTACATTGCACTCTAGAGAACCTACTGTTTCTTTTATAACATTATTTTATATAAACTTCTTTCCAGTTAACGAAAAGCAACATTAAGAAATTTATGTGTGGGGGTTGAACTTACAGACCACGTCATGAAAACAAAAAGAAAACAAAAACAAAAAAAAACATGCTATCAACTTACCCACAGTAGAATTTTCACGGCCCATTAATCTATCAATGTTGCTAAGCGACGGCATGAAAAATTTGGCTTTACCAATGATAGATAAATTAAAAAAAACGGTTTTAATTATCGATTATTAGCGGGGGGGGGAGTATTCTGAGACAAAACTTTACTAAGATCACTCTCAGACTCTGTAAATTTTAAAGAAAATCTGTTCAGCCGTTTCGGAGTCTTAAAGGAACGAACTCATACGCACAGACAAAGTTGCATCTATATAATTATATAGAAGAGTTAGAGATATAGGTATATTTGCTCACTGCCAGCTAAAAATATTCCCAAATTTAAAACTAATCTTGTGTTGAACTTTCTTTTTTGTATTACTGTTCTCATATTGATTGTTATTCTCATAACGTTTTGGCTGATGCAATCTCCGACCTTCAGGTGCATCTTGCTGAACTTCTATCAAACTCGAGAATCTACACAAAATTTTTAATGGAACCCTTTATTTAATCCACAGAAGTAGTATGCTCTCATTCTATCAGCCATAACCGAAAGGAAGTCTTAAGCAATTTGCAATTATATTTATCGCCACTACTGAGGATTGAAACTTCAACCCCCAGAAGAGTGTAAATTAGAATTGAATTTTACCTTAATACTTTATTCGTCCATCAATTCTAATATGAATTTTGGGACATTACTTATATGTTATTCTATATATGTTTCTGGATTTTTGAGGCGAGAATTAATAATCTATATATTAAGACGATAGCGTGTGTGTTATTTCCTGTGTCATGCTTACATCCGAGTGATTGTCGTTTAATTGTTACGAACTTCCATTTCTTGTAATAAATAACTTTGCCAAGAATTCTTCATAAGTTTTGGTTTCAGTTATAACTAATGGCACTAAAGTTTATATATATATATATTTTTTTTTTCTCATAAGTTTTGGTTCAAGCTGATGCACCCACATATTAGAAATATATTTTTTATTTTTAAAATCACAACTTTATAATATATAAAAATCGATAGAACATAAACTCTATAATAATATATACGAAATCTGCAAGAATTAAAATATTATTTAAGTGTACTTTACAACCAGGCTATGCCAGGCGTCCCTACTAGCTTAGATAAATACTTCTGCTGTTTTAACAAAAGAGCTACCATAATATCAGAGCGTCTTCATTTACGCTGAACATCTACAGAATGCCAACATCAATATATTACATATGAATGAGTCCTCTGTGGAATTTCCATAGGCCCCGCTAGTTTGTATTATTTTGATAAAAATTGTAGCAAAAATAAAAACACACAGTCTTCTTAAATGAGCGATCTCCAACGGTTTGTATATTAAACTGGAACTATGCATCTACCAATATCAGTTATATGCACAAACACTCTCACAAACCAACTCACACGACTGTACACAGATTAATGCAAACAACCACAATCACAAACTCACGCAGTCACAAACGGCATTACGGAAATCATATTTCATTGTTGGTGCTTAGTTTGTAGAACTCATATTTCAGAGTTCTAATTGTAGCTTCATTTCTCATTCCTATATTTTTATGCTTTTAATTAAATAAGATATCTATGTATTTAAAAACATAATTATCTTGATATTTTCTTATGCTTAGTATTATAAATTTTGTATTCTTAAATATTCGTTTTATTA
The DNA here is from genome assembly GCF_053919585.1 of Euprymna scolopes. Taxonomy (NCBI): domain Eukaryota; kingdom Metazoa; phylum Mollusca; class Cephalopoda; order Sepiida; family Sepiolidae; genus Euprymna; species Euprymna scolopes. Next base: position 126,142,069 of record NC_136485.1, read on the forward strand.
TGTTAGATTTAAATATTTTAAATACAAAGATTGGGTATTCTTAAGCTGACACTTTCAATTAGTGCGTTTGGTGATGGCAGTTCTATTTCAAAGTTATGTGTGGCTGATCAAAAGATCACAGTGGCCACAGACATACCTACCCACGTCTATATTTAATTAATTGATTATAATATGTTATAAATTGAATTAAAAAAATTCTTAATGCTGCAAGATTTTAAGTTATAAATTTATTATATTTTTTTACTAGAATATCTTGTCCTTTTCTTTTTCAGTTTAAACAACTAGTCCCTTACTTTTCCAAGTTTAAGCTTAACCATATTACTTTTCATGCTTGCATTTTTCTATTGTAATCCATGATTTTTCTAGGCTTCCAATAAATTCACTTGTTCTTTGATTTCAGTCTTATTTGTTTTTGCCCCCATAAACACATATGTAATAACAATGTACAGTACTCGTCCGCTTTCAATGAAATCCTCCAATCATCTCCCTTTTATGCTTTCATTAGTGAATTAGTAGCAACAGTAGTCACTGAAGCGACGTGGTTGCTATGGAAACCAGTTATAAAAAAAAAAAACGTCGCTCACCTCATATTTTTTTACGATTTTAAACACCACTAAATTCATTGTTTGAAATTTGGTCGAAAGATGAGTGAGCGGTGAAGCTTTAAAGCAGTTCTAAATGATAAAACTACCTCTTAACCATATATTCAAACACTACCGTGTTTGAATGATACATTAGACGATTGGTAGATTAGAAATGGATACTCAAGACAAACACAAGTAAGTTACCCAGCTGATATAAGCTACTTCTTTTCTTTGTTCGTTCAGTTTATTCTTTATCATTTTGGCAGTTTGGTATCGAATGCTAAAATTTTTTTAGATTGCCACCCCTTTTCTTTCTCTATTTCGTTGGGATTCATTCTCTTCAGCATTTCAAAAGCAAGCAAGTTTTCACAGGAACGTATTAACTCCAGATATTTTCTAACCAATAACAATTGTTTCCAACTCTAAAAAGTAACAATACTGCGTCAGATTTACAAGTGGGTGCGATCTTAGAAACTCCTATAAAACAGTGGATTCGTGAACTGAAATCAACTCTCAGCATCAGCAATGCCCACTCTAGAAGACAAAAATGCTTTCCACTGAAATTCTTTTAAGTTTAATACTATATCACTAGTGCATTCAGTCACCTCACTGATGACGTTCCTAGATGCCAGAAAGCTTTCTACTCTAATAGTTTTTTTTCCCCTCGGACTCCTAGACTTTGGAATTCCCTTCCTATTTCCTGCTTCTCTGACTGTTAGCATTATATTTAAACTTCTGCATGTTAGTACAGACATCTCAGTACTCAACTCTTCACAGTATCCTATTAGGCAAGATCCCAAATATAAGCCTTTATGTCCAAGTGGTAATACACCTTGTTTGGAGTTGCCCTTAGGATGTAAACAACCTACACAGACAATGGAATTTTGAAGTAAAATTTCTGACGCACATAAATTTCTAATCTACCACAGACGCACACATACTCTTGAGTGGAGAGCCATTCTTGTAATAGGAAACCATTCAGAAAGGGATGGCAAAAGAAATAACTACCAAAAAAGAATATAAAATTATCAATTTTGAATATAAAATGTAGTTGTCCCAAGCAAAAAATTGGCATCATCAATCTAGATAGAGAAACTTTATATTGTAAAGAATTTCAGGTAAAAAAAAAAAATAAAAAAAAAAAAAATGGTATCAGAAGAGTTTTCTCTTGTGTCAAGATATCACTAAAAATTTCAGAGAGATTGAATAAGTTTTATACAGCGATTCTGATACCCGGTTGTTCTTTCTTATTACCCCTGGAATTCCCTCGCTGTTTCCTGCTTCTATGACTGTACTAACATGCAAAAGTTTTAATATAATGCTAACAGACATCTCACTACTAACTATTTATTTACCTTCATAATCGGTTAAGGATACAAAACGTTTTCACTAATGTAGATATACAACTGTCAAGATTATATGAAGCCATCTGAGTCCGATAAGAGAATTTTATAGATAAAAATAAGAGATGATGGTCGTTCAGTGGTTAACGACAGGGACTGACGACCTGAGTGTCCCAAGTTCGAATTCAATCCATTCCACAAAAAAAAAAAGAAAAAAAAAAAAAAAAAAAGAAATGACTTTTACTTAGGATGTTGACAACCTTAATATGGTTCCTTCTGTAAGCACCTGATGTCTTTCTAGAAAGAAATCTGACTAGAAAAACATCGGTGAAACCAGTGCCAATAATAGAATCTTCGGATTCATGATATGATGATAGATAGATAGAAAGAGATAAAGACCGATATAAAAAGAAGGGCTCCAAAGACAGAGAGGGATAAAAAGAGAAACAGAGCAGGGCATGCATAGAAAAATAGAATGGGGCAGGGAAAGAGAAACAAAGAGAGACATGGAAGAAGAGAGACAAAGGAGATAAAAAGAGGGAGGAGGGAGACGGAAAGGGAGAAAAAGAGGAATATAGAAAGATATATATATATATGAGAGAGAGAGAGAGAGATGCAGATAGTGCGTCCATATTTTCTTTTAAGTTATTCAAAAATTCATACCTTTTCTCGCCTGATAAATTCATCAATTGTAAGCTCTAATGCACCATCTAATTGCAGCACTGATGTACTTCTTCGCCTAATAACCCTGAAATGATGTCTAGCAAGTAATGACGCATAACTTTAAGATTATTATGCACTGAACCAATTTTCAGACATTTTTAATGGCGATCAAAATAACAATCGTGTTTAATGTTTCGTTTCTGTGAGCACAGCTTAGAGAAACTTATGAGTGAATGCTAAAAATCGAGTGCAACAGTTGGAGCACATACATCAAATCCGTTGCCGGGATCGATGGAAAAATGGTTGGATCACTCTACCGCTTCAATAAATCTCACTTCCGATGCAATCCTCTTTCTGTATAAGAACCAAGTACATCCTAGGATAGAATTCTGTTGCCACATCTGGGCAGGAGCTGCTCAGAGCACCTTATCCTTCTTTGAGAGAGTTCAAAACCGACTTCGTAATCTAGTAGACGATGCCCTTTTCTCTTCTCTGCGACCTTTTTCCATAGAAGAGACGTTGCGAGTCTGTCTTTGCTCTATCGTTATTTTCATGAAAACTGTTCGACTGAGCTCTAATCTATAGTCTCCTTTGCCAATTTTTCACAAGAACACTCGTCTAGCCAAAATCACTAAATAAATTCCTTAGATCTCTATTGGTGCCTAAATCCAAATGTAGATTTCATGTTTCTTTTCTAGAACTGCCTGTTTGTGAAACTGTTCCCGGTGGTCTACTTTCCAGCTGACAATATTTTTGTCTTCAAGTTCAACATAAACAAGTTCTTATTGAATCATCCTCATAAAAATCTAATTGTATCAAATTTCTACCACAAACAATTATTACACTACTGTCGCAATGACTATAATACACAAACTAACCCTTATCCTCCAGTGACCTCCGGGCTTTGATATGTGGTAACTCCTTTGTAAAACAAACAAACAAACAAAAATATACTTTTTTAGTTACACACGTTTCAATGAACACAAAAATCCCTTAATGGCAATTTTCATCAGAACTTATAGTAAAGAGAACGTTAAACCGTAAGCAAAAAGAAATTGTTATAGTAGTTCAACTAACGTTGATTTTTTTCTCTAAAGCAGATTTAAACATCATTCGGGTTTTTCACTTTTCCTTTCTAATCATTCTAAGGTTATTTATTAAAAATTTGTTAGGTGAAAATCGCTATGAATGTATGTGTACACACACACACACACACACACACACAAATTATATAAATGTAACTTTGTGTGTGCAAGTTCGTTCATTATAGACTCTGAGACGGCTGAATAGATTTTCTTTAAAATTTACAGAACTTTAGTGCATAAGTCTGGGAGTCATCTTAGTTAAGTTTTATCTCAGAATACCCCCGATAATCGATAATCGAAACCGTTGTTTTAATTTATCTATCACGGTAAAGCAATTTTTTTTCCATTAGCAATAATAATAGAACAGGCCGTGAAAATTCTACTGTGGGTAAGTTGATAGCATGCTTTTTTTTTTTTTTTTTTGCATGATGTGGTCTGTAGGTTCAAACTCTGTACGTAAATTTCTTAATTTTTTTTTCATTAACTGCAAAGAATTTTATAAGATTTGAAAAATCCCCCCTCTTTTTTTTTTGCATGATATGGTCTGTAGGGTCAAACCACCACGTAAATTTCGTATTGTTTTTTTTTTTTTTTTTTTTAGTTAACTGGAAAGAAGTTTATATAAAATAATTTTATATAAGAAACAGTAAGTTCTCTAGAGAGCAATGTAGAATAATATATTTTGGACTAAGTTACTACATGGAAGCATGTGAAGCTTCCTCCCGGGCGATTTCACGGATTTCGATGACAATAAAAATATAGGAGTGTGAAATATTCGTTGATCATCATTCAATCCCGGGCAACGTCGGATCTCCTTGTTAGTATTATATAAAAAGGAAATTTGTCTGTGTGTCTGTGAGTATCCTATGCACTCGCAAACGGCTGAGTCGAGTTTTATGAAATTTCACACGAAGGTACCTTATGTGCCTGGCAGTGTTCTTAGATTTTGTACTGGAATGTCTTCAATGAATATTGATAATCGAAAAAAAAAAAAAAAAAACGATGAAAGAAGAAACAGACAATTTTGGTCCAAGTTAAACCTTATGTAGCCTAACATCATAAGTGCATTTGAGAAGTTTTATTACCGCAGAAGACGAAAGATCAGACATATAAAATCAACAGTAGGTTCTTTGATATGATAGGGGCGCGTTCGAAATAAAGGTTTCTGTTTAAAGTAAAATTGCACCATAATACTTAACTTTTTCATTTTAAACTTTAATTCAAGCCATGATTACCAGACAAGCAGAAAGTGACAAGGATATAAAAATAACAGTAAATTCTTTGATATGACAGGGGCGCGTTTGAAATTAATGTTTCCATTTAGAGCACAACTGAACTATGGTTCTTGACTTTTGCATTTTAAACTTTTATAAAATCAACAAGAATGCAGACTACAAAATATTTTAAGCCAAGTCACTGCAGGGAAGCTTGCGAATATAAATCATTTTGTGTGTGTGAGTTGTTTCCTCATAGATTCCGAAACGGCTGAGCCCATCTTTTGCAAATTTCACACAAAGCTAATTTATATGTTTGGCAGTGTTCTTATATATGTTTTGTACAGAAATTCACCTGATAAGTGTTGAAAACTGAAAAAAATCCGATCTTAAATATAGCTTTTCTCTTTTATAGATAAAAACAATTTTTATAGGGGAATATTTTCTGTTACACCAGCAAGGGATATAAAATTTTAGCAAATAATTTCTTCTTAAAATATCTGGAGATATAGCTTAGTGGAAGAGCATTCGACTACAGAGCGAATAATCACCTGTTCAAGTCTGAGTTTACCTCGTTTCGTTTTAATTTCTTCTAATTAATGAGAAGAATTTACGATAAAAGAAAATTTACCATGTAAAAATCACTGCAAATCATTTCTTCGTTTGCATATTTCAAAACTAAGCATTAATCAGAAGTGATTATTCATCGTCAAGCCCAAATATCAGCTGACGTCAGATTGTAAACAAACACAGACGAAATTTGATGAATGATATTATCATTTAATAATATTTTTTTTTTTGAAAATTAATCCACCAGGCCAATTATTCCTCGTAATATATAATTATCAATCGAGGACTGATTCTATGATAATGCATACGCAATCTGCATAAATTATCACGTCAAAGCATATATGACCGGGTAACGCCGGGTTGCGAGGTATATATATATATATATATATATATATATATATATATATATATGTGTGTGTGTTCTGGCAAGGTCGTAGGGGAGACAACTGAAGCAGCAAAACTTAAGCTGGTTTGCAAGACACTATATATAAAGATGTAGGTAAATTTGGGCATATTTTATTGGTTTAAAAATATAGTTTCTTTTTTTTTTTTTACCAATTGTCATAAAATTTTAACTATAGAATAGTATTATAATCTTCAAAAATCCTTGCAAATTTTTATGTAGTCTTGTTTCATAGAACCAAAGATATGAGCATTTCAATATTCAATTTGGATACCAGTATAGATATATCCATGGATATACCATTTTTTTTTTTGCAATTTTATAAGTTCGACATCTCTGCGACTATTCATCAGAATTTAACAAATGAAAGCTCGTTAGAAAGGTAATAACCTGGATTGTGTAGTGGCCTATGCGACATTTACCATTAAAGTCGCACATTTAGAGAATCATCTATCATCCATAGCCTATTTTTGGCACTTTTTACAGCCATAAAATGTTTCAATCATAGTCATTTGTTTTGCATATGAATTACAAAATATCTGATCCCCCCCCCCAAACCTCTGGCCTTGATGAAGGGGAGAGATAAGCTAAGTGCTATGTTTTCAAATGATTTTAAATAACAGCAAGGAGAGACTTGATTCTAAATATTTTTCATGTTATATCCTCCCTCTTTGGTTTTTATACATAAAGTAAAGATCGCAGTGTATAAAGATTATTTGATACTGGAGATATTCGTAATGGTACCCTATTTCCGAAAGAGGAGATATAACATGAGGAATATTTGGAATCAAGTCTCCTTGCTGTTATTTTAGATCATTTAGCCATTTTTCTCCCATTATACAACATGCTCCAAATTAGAAGAGAGAATAAAGATCCTGATCATTACCGGCCTTTGAAATATTGCCAAAGATGGTACTATAATCTACATAGATGTCGACAAAAGATCTTAGAATATGAGTAAGGAGATCCTTGAAGATCAGGAAGAAGTTAGGCCCATATCGGAGAGAAAGGATGTCATGGTTGAGCGGACATTTCCAACAATTCCGTTGCTGGAAATCTTGTGATTTAGATCTTTATGCCAAGCCCTATCAAATGCCTTAGATATGTCAAGAGCTATTGCTCTTCAGACGAGACCACCGTCACCGTGTTATATTACCGTCAGCACATCAGCTGTTGATCTCTAAGAACGGTCACCATAATGCTTGTCACTGAATAGGTTATTTTTGCTGAAGTGGCTGAAAACTTCTATTTATTACAGACTCAAATAACTTACTTATAACGCACAGGAGACCGATTGGCTTGCATTAAGAAACAGAGGGACAATCTCCTGTATTTTTAAATACTGGTCAGACTGTCGAGGTACTTTTGTAAGCAAAGTGATTTATGCGCCACCCTGTATACCCCCCCCTCGAAACTTTATTAACAGTAAGTGAAATATATACTAAAAAATTGACAAATTTAAGAAAAATAGCGCATATATTTTATTTGTTATTTTCATATCCTTTCTCAGCGTTCCACTTCTTCCGCATCACAAACGCCCTTATTAAATAGCTATATACTAAAATAATTGCTTTTGTATAGATAAACTTTACCATTCTTTTGATAATCTCCCATCTTCGACAGGACTGACGCACCGAGCCTTAAATGGTTATGTTTGGACGCATCGAAAAAGAAACAAGAAATTATTTTCGAGATTTTTGCATTCGATCTGAAATAAATGCTTGGGAGATTCTGGTCGAATGTGAAGAGAAATAAAGAGCATCATGGGAGTTTATTTGTTGTTTGAATTGATTGTTCGTTTGGCGATGGCAGAAGAGCGGATCAAGTAAAAGAGACTTTGGGGGATTACAAAGATGGTGATTCATTGAACCGATAGCTATTGTGCTTACGGCTCGAAGAGATCCCATCGGACGTCGTCCAAAGTCGTCTTAGCTATTGAATCGAAGACATCACTATCAGGCTTGAGAATCAAGAACAGAAAACGTTTAAAAAAAAAAGAAAAAAAAAGAAAAGAAAATAGGATATTCTTAAGTTGCGTCTGTACATTTTGTGCGTTTAATGATGAAAAAATAAGATTAAGTGACGGACAGACCGATAAGTCGACACATACTATTATAAAAGGACTCGTACATATAAAACTGCTATTTATCACGAGCGTAACAGATCACCCGACTAGAGTGTCTCGTATGAAAATACGTGCACAGATCTAAAAATGTTATTTGACAAGAGCGTAACGGATAGTTCAACTAAAGAGTATTCTGTTAAAACAATAAAAAAAAATACGTAGACACATTTAAACATGCTATTTAACACGATCATAACGGACCCTCAGACTAAAAAGTCTCTTATAAAAATACATGGACGCATCTAAAATGCTATGTAACCCGAGCGTAATAGTCTGTCCGTCTAAAGAGTCTCTTATAAAAAAATACGTGAACATTTTAATAATTTTATGTAACAGACTGTCCGGCTTGCTTGCTTGCTTGGATCTTCTACGATCGGGCGATTCCATCTTTTTAAAAAGGGGTGACAAGTGAATTTATATATATATGCTAGCAGGACCCGTTAACCTGCTTTGCTCGGTGGAAGCATGACAGATCCAGAAAAGAATCGTTAAAGGACCCACTCTCGAAAACAAATTAAACTATGGTTGTTGTTGATGGCCACGGCCGTCCATGGAAAATAGCAGACACTGGCGCCTGTGACCCAAATGAAATAATCTGGCTTCCACTATTGGGCATTGTTTTCCAGTGGCAGCTAGTGGAAGCGACTGTTGGTTACTGGCGATTAATGTTGGTTTGGGGCGATAACCTGCAGGTACTAATTGATTATAAAGAAAGCATTCATTAACTCTTTAGATTGAGCGAAAGCAGGAGATAACTGTCTTCTACCGATAACAGTATCTTTCAAGTCGGCCATTGCATTTTCTTCTCAGTATACTGCACATATTTTTCTAAAAGTAGCTCTATCACATCTAAATAATAAAATACTACACAGAAAGTACCCCCCCCAAAAAAAAACAAACAAATATATAGCAAAAAAGTATTTCCGTAGCCAATTAAATGTACATTGAAACCTACCTGCATAATATTTTTGTGTTTTAACTTATTTGAAAGCGTTTAATCAGTTCTAAAAAAGAAAATGTCAACATTATGTCACAACTTCGAAGCCTAGATAATCGGCCATATAGTAATATAAATTAAATTTAATCGTCAACAGGAATAAACAAATGCAAAAACAAAAAAAATATATCAGTAAAGTCTTGATAATCGCTCAAAAATCGAAAACCAAATATTGGTACCCGTAAAGGAATTTTTTTTTTTTGGGGGGGGGAAGCGTTTTGAGGTGTGAGGATAGTGGCGTGTCTGTATTTTGTGCAAATTTACAATTCCAAACCAATGCTGTGTTTACATTTTGAGAGTGTTCCGTCCGAGCAAGGAAATAGCAATACGCGTTTGATTACATTTTATGTTAGTTCCATGTGTGCAAGGAAAAAGTTAGCAATGCGTGTTAAAATGCCAATAATTCGCAAACGCTTTATTAGAGCCCACTGCAGTACAATTTAAAGGTTCCCGTATTTAATTTTAATAATTTTGAGCGATTATCGAGACATCAAAGAGGCTGTATATGTTTTTAGCAGAATTGCATCATGAGTAGAAGTCGATTTAATTTTATGTTGGTGCGATTAGCGAATGTCAAAAGACGTTAAGTATGTGTATATATATATATATATATATATATATATATATTACTTATGCATGTATGTTGACATGCTGAATTATTCAAAATAAGTTGCTAGTATTTATGAAACATTAAGATACTTTTAAGGTTTCCAGTAGTTTAATTTTTGTTTCTGAGCGATTATGTTTGTATTTGTTTTTTTAGCACTATTGCGTCCTGTAGAGATCCTTTTTACAGCATCTGTTATTAATTTGTAAGGTGAAAGTATGCAATAGTTGCAAAATGCTACCCCCTCCTCACGTTTGTAGTAGGTTTCTAAATAATCACATAATTATTTCAGTACGGTTCAGTAAATGCATAAGTCCAGAAAAAGAATATAATGAATTTCCAAAGCTGAAAAGTATGAATATATAAATAAATAAAAAACTAAGTGAACATTATTAATCAAACCGCAAACATCGTCCTCCGCTTGTAGGCGATCAGAAGGACAAAAGAAAGTTTTATCCTAATAAATTAGTTAATGGAAACTTCTTTAAATCCCGTTTTTCCTTGAGTCTCACTTGGCAACGCCCAGTGAACGACGAAAACCGCCGAATTTTACAGAGTGAGCAAAAAGAGACGCGAGCGAGCAGACGGCCAAAAAATTGGAAGAAGGATAAAAAACAAAAAAAAGAAAAGAGGGTATTTTTGTATGATTTAACGTTCCTTCAAAGGTGTTCGAAAGTTACTTACAATAGTGACTATTAGCCTAGCTGTCTTAAATTTGTATGTGGCATCTGTTGTACACCTAGGATATTCAGAGGGGATTTTCTGCAGTCGTTTTATTATATATGGATATAGTTTCGATTCTAGCTGATGGCACCGAAGTCATATATATATATATATATATATATATATATATATATATATATATATATATATATATATACATATATTAGTTTTTATCTCACTACTATATATTAGGTTTAATACAATAATCGATAGAGAATTGTCTCTAATAATAAATGCGATATGTGCATGAATGAAAATATCATATTTAAGCGTATATTACGACCGAGCAACCATGGGCGATCCGTTAGTATAATCATAAAACTCTGAACCGTCCGACGGTTCTTGGTTGCATCTTGTCTATTAAAAACAGTGTTGTCATAGAAATCAGCTTGTATTTAATGAAATTCATACTCTTTTCCACAGTGTAACCATATTGAATGCGGATAAACTTTAACCTTTGCTTAACTTGTAGACATATTTTTAATCATGAAATCATCATTTGTTATGTTTTGATCTCGGTTTCAAATCTAGCTGATGGCACAATATAATATGAAATAACTGACTTTAATAATAAATACACAATCTGCGTAAATTAAAATACCATATTTCAGCATTTGCCCCCCTCCCATTTGAGCCCCCCAAATCCCCAGGGGACGTCAAATCCTGGTGAAAATGAACAAACGGTGCAATTTTAGGCCTTAACATACGTAAATTTGAGTTTTGCACCATACAAAAAAAAAGAAATGATTAAGTCCATCATTTGTCCCCTCCCCTATTTAGCCCCAAAAGTCCTCAAAGTCTTAACATATTTAAACTGGAGTTCAGCACCATGCAAAACTGCTAAACAGACATATAGAAAATTAGGAACAAATATGATAAAATAGTAAAAAAATTGAGTGTTTTATTAGCTCTAAAAAATGCCCCTGGAGCACACCTAAGAGTTATCGCGAAGTATAGACAAATAAAATTATATAGATATTAGTTAGTTACAACTTTTCAGAAAAGTTTATAAAAATCCAAGGCACCATTTATTTTAATAAGCACAAAAGTGTCAATTTTAGCCATTTTAACCCGAAAGGTGAGGTGGAAGGGGGGGGGGGGGCAGGAGTTTTCCTGGAAAATTCGTTCTATTACTTTTTTGTTGTTTCTCATATCATGTTTAATGTTTGGGCAAAAGTTTCAAAAAATTCCAAGGCGTAGTGATTGAGAAAAGTGCGGATATACGAACGGACAAACGGACAAGGGTGAATTTACAGGTCCACTCTCCTCATGTTAGGGGTACCAATAAATCCATTCAATCTGTTTTGTTTCCTATTGCTTCACTCAGAAATCAAGGGACCTCCCACCTTCCGTGATCTCTATACGTGATGCATAGGTATTCAAATATTCCATTAAAATTATTCTTTATATCTAAAACACTAAAAATGTTGAGAACATAATTTTCCCAATTGATCATTTACATATGGTATAGTATACTTTTCTTGTGATCTCTTGATCTTAATGGATTCCAGGACAAGAATTCATCTGGTCTGGTGGAGTATCCAGCCTTGTTCTGTTACTTGAGGTACTCTCACTTGGAGACAGTGCACCATTCCGCGTAAAAGCCAGTTTTAAAGAACTTAAAGATGGGGTTAATCGATCTGTTCTCCACGTTGACAGAATATGTATACCTGTGAAGATTTTGGCATTCTCAAGGCAGAACATTTGTGGTTCGTCATTGACGATTCATTATTTATATTTCCAGCTTGATTTTTTTTTAAATCACGGAAACGTTGCGCGTCATTGAACGATGTTTTGAGTTGAGTTTATCCCTAGGTACAAATAAGCCATTCATTCTTCCAAAATGGATGAGAGTTCTTGGGTTAAAAGATATAGAAAAAACTGAGGTAGCCGGCTCCGTGTACAGTGAAAGGCCAGGCAAGGAGATTTTATTTTATGTACAAAGAGACCTTTTACACTCGAGGACAGTGTCTAGTAGGCATTCAAGTTCTCTCCAATAGTTTTCTTCCGGTCGTCATTCAAAGTCTATCCAGGTAGGCATTCATGGTCTCTCTTGAATGTTTATCGATGCAAATGGTATTTCAAACTGAGGCCTTTCAGATCGATTAGCCAACAAATCGACAGACGAGTTCCGATGAACTGCAAGCATTTGTACACCCTCTACATAAATACCCCCGACAAACCCGACAAGCAGTAAAATCCCACCCCTTCACAGTAGAGATCCCTAGATGTAAGAGAGCCTTCTACTCCAGTAGTTTCTTCCACAGAACCGCTAGACTTTGGAATTCCCATCCGGGTTCCTGCTTCCCAACTGTACTGACATGCAGAAGTTCAAGTCTAACGTGAACGACGTCTTGCTGCCCAACTCCCCACATTGTGCCCATGTAGCTTGTGTCCCTAATAGTAGCCCCCCTACATCAAAGTGGCAATGTGCCTTGTTTGGAGTAAAAAGAAAAAAAACATCTCAGAGATTGCTGGACGTAAGTTAAATGTTTAAAATAATAATAAAAAACGAATGCAGATTTAGGAAGGGACGTGGAAGCTATACAGAAAACAAAGTATCCGATTCAGGAATAAAAATCATGAAATGAAGATGGTGACAATAAAGCATTTAAGATGGCGGAAAGAGACGAATGATGATGCCCAAGACTTTAATCCATTCCTCTTCTTAATATCCCCCCCCCCCCTTTTCGATTTCCGTGCAGTCAGTCGAATTAATCTAAATAAAAAGATAGTCTTTGTTAGAGTAGTTTGAGCCTCGGGGGCACACTCAAATGATGGCGATCGGGATAGCTCTTAAACATGCATCAGTAAAAATAATATTAGCCAAAAGAAAAAGAAAAACTACAATCGAATACAAAGTAGAAAGAATATAAAAATAAAATATCAGATGGGGAAAAAGATAAGTTTTATACTTTTGCTGCTACTCTTCGTTTTCTACAAAACGAATTCATTCCATGACCTTATTGACAATTTACTGCTTCGATAAAAGACCGTCACATGGAATCGGTTGGCGAGAATATCCATCATTGGAATGATTAGCGATGGAAGTTTTCCTACTAAAGCGACGTTAGGCTAAAGTTGCGTAGTCGAGGTGGCAAAGGGGAAAAGACGGGGTTAATCGATCTGTTCTTCACCATTTTTGATTTATCGATTAGAAAATCCGATCAGACAAGATAGGGCCGTATCTTATCATTCAAATAACGTTTTGTTAAACAAAGTCAACGACTTTTGTCGTATTGATCGTTTTATTTCCTTTTTTAATTCGTTTGATATGTATTTTTGGATCTTTTCTAGAATAGTGGCCTTCCGAGAAATATTTTTGATTCTTTGTCCCAGAAGCACAAGTGGGGGAAAATAATACCAGAGTTTTCGTTTCTATATAGAAATACATTTCTATCGGCCAACTTTTGTGCTTTAGCTTTTTTTGGTTTTAAACTGGAGACAAGTGGAGATAATCACGATTTTTTCCAGGAAAATGGACGTAATCCTTTATGAATAAAACCTTCGTTGCTTTATTTTTTTATTTTGATTAAAAAAAAAAAAAATGACACATTCTTCCAATAGTGAGTTTTAAATTATGAATGTGTAATCTGTTTGGCGTTTTCATTTGTTTGGAAAGTAAAAAAAAAGTTGTTCATTAAGATAATTTATTTAATTCAATCCATTTTACTGTAATTAATGTGGTCTGTTTACTTACTGTATACATTTTGAGTTTCCGAAAACTTTCGCAAAAGTTCCGCAAGTTTTATGAGTGCCCTCTGTTGTCTCGAATCGAACTCTTCCAAAAACAAAATCCAAAAGAAATGTAAACTGCAGAACAGTCATTTAAAGAGTTCAAAATTACGTTTAAATGACAAAAAACATCGTCTAGCATATTTTATTTTCATTAACTCGCATATTTGGCATAACTGCTAGCATAATGTTTGCTAATAGGCCCGAAGACCGAGGTTCAATCCTCGGTTGACTCATACCAAATACGTAATGGTGTATGATAGCCACTGCTAAATGCTCAGCATTATAATTGAAGTATTCCTGGGAATGGAATTGCGCCTTCCTCTGCACAGAGTTCAAATAAGTAAATATTTATTTTTTAAAAGTTTAAATACACGTATTGAACAAAAAGTACCTTCAAGTTGCAATTAAAAAAAATTATATGAATTTAATATTATGTTTTATTTTAGAATAACGTTTTTTCAAATTAATATATACTATTATCAGTTGAATTACCAAGAAAAAGAAACTTCCTAAAAATTAATTATTTTTTAAAAGATTAAAATTCCATTATTTCAAAATGTTCAGTTATAACAGATTTTTAATTTATGGTGTCTATTTATTTTTTAAAAAAATATAATGTTATGACTTAAATATGACTCTTGCAAGTTTTTTTTATCGCCAGATTAAAACCGATTAAAATATTATTACGCAAAAATAAATATTTTGTACATCACTACCATATTTAGTTTGTTTCATTTTACCAAATAAGTACGGAAACCGGTAATTAACAAGATGAACAATCGTAAAAACGTATTTCATATACAAATGTTTATAATATTAATCATTAAACTGTAAATCTTAAAACCTAACAAAATTATAACAAAGATTAATGATTAATTACAGTTTGAAGATAAACAAAGGTTAAAAACAAAACATTATGTCGCTTTTGTTGCTCCATACTTCATATAGTTAACACAAATCTGACGTTAGGGGATTATGAGCTCCGTTCTTCACAATCGTTTGGCAGTGCCTACAGATCTAAAATGCCTCAAACACTGATATCATTTTTCCCCCCTTTGGAAAACTCAATTATGATCTGTAAAGTAAAAATAAAAATAACTTTTTTTCTACAAAACGATTAACTAACTTGATTGCCGACGAGGGCGAGGTTAGTTTTTAATATGGGGAAATGTTTGGTTGACTAAGAACAAATATACCTGTACACGATATGTATTCAGTTGCCGTTTTAATAAACCTAGACCACAAATGCGCATTCATAAATTAAATCTGTGCTGCGGCGCATATACTTCTGCTGTATTATTATCTGCATTTCGATGTGTAGTGTATTTATTCAAAACGGTCATCACTCCTGTAGACATTTATCCTTTGTCTTCAGAAACAAAGTTAATACAAGTAGTGGAAATCCGGAGATAAGAAGATCGATGATATTAAGCGAAGCATACTTTAGATGCGTCCTCGATGTTTGTACGGGTGGGTATGTCTGTCGAATCAGTCTCCTATTCAAAGTAGCATTTTCACGTGGCCGTCGTAAATACATGGCCTTTGCACTAACGTCACGTAACCTGTCACGGAATAAAGTTTCAAGATACGACCGGAAGTTCTTTCGTTGTATCGAATTGCAAATAGAAATAACGGAAAATTTCCGAAAGTGGCTGTATTTTGTTTTCCTAAAGATGAGAAATTATTTTCCATTTGATCACGTGTAATTATGAGAATTTATTGCCGGGGAAATACAATGAATTAAGAGATGTTTTTTTAACAGTTTTATTTATTTACTAGCGGGACCTGTGGAAATTCCATAAGGGACTCATATGTAATATATTGATGTTGGCATTCTGTAAATGTTCAGCGTAAATGGAGACGCTCTGATATTATTGTAGCTCTTTCGTTAAAACTGCAAAAGTATTTATCTAAGCTAGCATAGACGCCCGGCGTAGCCCGGTCGTAAAGTACGCTTAAATATGATATTTTAATTCTTGCAGATTTCGTATATATTATTAAAGAGTTAATATTCTATCGATTTTTATATATTATAAAGCTACGATTTCAAAAATAAAAAAATATATTCATATAACTTGGGCGCATTAGCTTGAATCGAAACTGAAACCAAAACTTATGAAGAATTCTTAAAATTATTTATATATAAAAATAGATTACTGGAGTGCCATCCGCTATAATCGAAACCGAAACTCAAACTTCGGAATTCTTGGTAAAATTATTTAATACAAGAAATGGAAGTCCATAACAATTAAACGACAGTCACTCAGATGTAAGTGTGACACACAAAATAAATAATACACACGATATCCTATTAATATATAGATTATTAAAATATGAAATTTAAGAAAGCTAAAATGACATGCTTGTAAGATGACCTCTGATTGGGCAAGCCAGAAAAGAAGTTATATGCTTCACCAATCAGCCCCAAACTTAGAAACTAAGCACAGATTCAAAATTTCAATGGCGGCTCGCTACAAACGTATTGTTGTCGCATGCAGTAGTGCTACTAAAAGACCAGGGTGCTGTTTTAACTCATTAAAGTATGATATATCTAAGCGTATGATGAGCAAACTAGAACGAGAGTTTCTTAAGATGCGTCCGTAGTAATTGCGTGACAAATCGCTATCTTGCATTACGTTGTTGTTTGATCGGCGTAAGAAGACGTATTGATACAC
Source organism: Euprymna scolopes (assembly GCF_053919585.1). NCBI lineage: Eukaryota > Metazoa > Mollusca > Cephalopoda > Sepiida > Sepiolidae > Euprymna > Euprymna scolopes. The sequence goes on from NC_136485.1 coordinate 126,158,796, forward strand.
AGGTGATTATCGCATCACTGACATGCGCACTTGTAACCTGCTGATTTCTGCCTAGCTGTTTCCCCAGGTAAATACAAATTAGTAGTGGTGGCAGGTTATCTCAATATTCCATAAGAATCTTTCACTTAGTGATACAAGCACCAAGTGAAAGATTGTTTCAGCAATCTGCCCCACTATAATTTGAGTTGAGACATTAAAGGGGACGACGACAAATCGAAAGAGCTAAAAAATATATGACAGCTCTATGACGATTCTTGCCGATCTAGCCACTAGGTTTCAGTCTTCCCTTTGAATAATAAAGTTGATTTATATTTTAGTGGAGATATTAGTGTTTTTCCTGAATGATGGCGGCTCTTTTCACACCCAATATTCAGTTCCAGTCAACTACGTCCAGACGCAGCTAACGCTACTAAATTACTTTCTTTCGCACTCTCGTTCTTCCAGACCATTGAACTCACAAGTAAAGTTAATTCTGTGCATTTATAGATGAACATTTTATTTAACGTTGTTATAAAATGCGATGGACAGAACAACGGAAAAAAGCCACTACATACGAGATGCCTTCAATAAGTTTCCAGACTTCAAGATTTTCGTACGGGCACTTATTGATAAACGAAACTCTAGACCCCTTCGAAGTAACCTCCTCCGGATGCAATGCACTTGCTGTACCGTTTCAACAAATTCTGGAAGGCCCCATGGAAATCCTCTTGTGTGAGCGTGTTAGTAACCCTCGTTACAGCCTCTTTCATCTCAATTGCCTTATAACGACAGCTACGGTTTTCTTTGGGCTTAATAACCAAAAGTCACAGGGAGCAAAGTCTGGACTATAGAACAGATAAAAAACTGTATTGATGTCCATCTTAGTCAAATGGTCTGCGACAAAAGATGGAGTTGTGGACTGGTGGTTGTTCTTGGCCTTCAGGCCAAGATCAAAGTGTAGTATCTTGTCCGGCAGATACTGCAAGCTACGACTAGCTATGACTAGCAAAGACCAGATGTGGGGGCAACCCCACATGTCTGACCTTTAACCAGCTCCCATTTCCCACCTCTCGGGAGCTGGTCCCCTTTTCCCCTTCCCCCTCCCTTCACTCCTCACATTAAAAATCGGCCTTGTGCCTAATTTGCTCGGTGGGGGAGCAAATAAATACCATCTGTTCCGGCAGATGCTGCACTTGAGATGGTTTGTACCAGTCAATGGAGGGGAAACCCTCTATACTGGGACAATTATTATTTTTGGTAACCAGAGTGCCCCCTTTTTGCCTACTTTTAGGGGAGCTGGTTTTTACCTCACATTAAAAACGGCCTTGTGCCTAATTTGCTCAGTGGGGGAGCAAATAAATACCATCTGTTCCGGCAGATACTGCAAGCAAAGACCATATGTGGGGGCAACCCCACATACCTGACCTTTAACCAGCTCCCATTTCCCACCTCTCGGGAGCTGGTCCCCTTTTTCCCTTCCCCCTCCCTTCACTCCTCACATTAAAAATCGGCCTTGTGCCTAATTTGCTCGGTGGGAGAGCAAATAAATACCATCTGTTCCGGCAGATACTGCAAGCAAAGACCATATGTGGGGGCGACCACACATAAGACCTTGGTCAATGCAGGGGCAACCCTTCATACCAATTGTCACTATCCAGCTCCCCTGCTCCCCGGGGAGTTGGTCCTCATTTCCCCTTCACTCCTCACATTAAAAATCGGCCTTGTGCCTAATTTTTAATGTGAGGGAGCAAATACATACCTGGAGTTGTGGACTGGTGAAAAATGTCCTGGTGAAAAATGCCATTAACTCGAGTGCTGGCCTCTTCAGACAGAATCTCTTTCTGAACTCCCTTAAAACCTAAACATAGTATTTCTTGTTGACTGTGTCTAGTGGGAACCCAGTGCATGTAGATCATACCCGTGCTGTAAAAGAAGGGATCATAACGTTTCTGGGTGAATTTGTTCTGTCTGGCCTTCTTGGATATAGGATTGCTAGCATACTTCCACTGGGAACTGTCTCTTGGTCTTCGGGTCATAGCAGTAGATCTAGCTTTCATCGCAGGTCACCAGTGCATTTAGAACTGCAGGATCTGAGTTGATCAGCTCGAAAATCTCTCTGTTGTCATGACAACGTCTTTCTTTTTAATCTTCTATGAGCATCCTTGGGCCAAACTTCGCGCAAATCTTCCGCATCTTCAGTTCCTCACGAATAATTGCTTGTACACTGACATCGAATTGTGCACTTCTTTCCGAAATTCGAGATTACAAAAGTAACCGAGATGAAAGGTATACCAAATTCTAATGAAATATCCTCTCAATTATCAAATGGCGTCATAAACATCCAACCCAGTTGCGTTTTACTAATTATTTAAAATAATAATTACTTTTTTTTTTTTACTTCATAGTTTCGAGTCTTGTTTTCTTCGGCAGTAAATACCTACTCACGAGAGTGCTACATTGGAACCGGTAATGGCCGCGTAGATCACTTATTTTGTACACCCGAAATATAATCGTAGCAACTGAAAAAAAAAAAGAAAAAAAAAAGACTAACGTAAGAAAGAGTCCACTGTGAAAAATTTCCCCCACTCTTTGTCTGTGCCTAAATCGAAGCGTGGATCCCATGAACAAAGCTTCTTTCTTAGAACTGCACGCCTGTGGAACTCTGTTCCGTCTGCCTGCTTCCCACCTGACTACAACTTGGATGGCTTCAAGTCGAACGTTAACAAATTCCTAATGAACCGCCCCCTTAAGTAAACACTTCATCAAATCTCCACACTAATGTAATGTACTTGCAATAACCCTTATCCCTGAGTGGCTTCCGGGCCTTGATAAGTGGTGACCACTGTAAAAAAAAAAAGTTCGGATAAATATAATGTCTCATAAGAATAAACAGAGTGTAGTTTTGAATACGAATGAAAATTGTTGGGTTGGTTTTTTTTAATCTTAAAAAGCATGTATTCTCAAAGATAACTGACCTAAAGTTGTGACGTGACTGCCGTGGCAAAAAGTGATTTCGACGAACAGAAAATGTGGACTGAATTACGATAATGTTAAAAAATATTCTCGCAGGTGTCTATTTATTTAGCGAGTTTAAAAAGGAAACGGAAAGAATGCATAAAATTTGCACTTATCCGATTATAGAATAAAACAAACGGTCAAGCTATTTCATTGGAAACATCTCACGTAACCTCCCCGCTGGCGAGCTTGATAAAATATGGACTGCATTGCGCTGTACCAACGACAAAGAGAGAGAGAGAGAGAGAGAGAGAGAGAGAGAGAGAGAGAGAGAGAGAGAGAGAGAGAGAGAGAAAAGGAAATAAAAAGAAGGCAAGAATAACGAAATGTTTTAGGTAAGTCCTCATATCTCTGTGAGAGGACTTTTTGTCAGTCACATTTAAGTAATTTTTAATACTTTTTATCAATTAAAAAGACAAAGAACAACTACTTATGAGAATAGTTTTGTTGATTGTGACAATGGTCCTGTTTACGGGGTTAAAATTTAGGTTGGAGTGTCACGAGTTTAGAGTTATTTAAAAAATTGTCAAGCTTCAGTTTGAATTTTTATCGGCCTGCATGCGTAAGTTTGAAATTATACAGGGCGGAACAATAAAATTCTCGCACCAGGAAAGACGACATGATTCCATTTCCGTTTAATGAAAACAGATTTCCCTTTTTTTGTTGCAAACCATTTACTAGTTGGCCAGTTGTGTACAAATCCCAAGAGCGACACAAGCGTTCTATTATGTCTGAAAGTGACAATTTTCAACGAGCGAGATCGGAGATGCGCCGCTATACAACGCATGCTCTCTATCGATCACAGTTATGACAACAGGACCATTGCCAGCACCTTGAAAATGCATTGCTGGATTGCCACGAATAACAAGGACATGCCCAGAGCGATGAAAACAAAGTTTCCGGTCACGATTATAGTCTTTGGTGTGGTTTCAAGTGAGGGCCATATCACGCCACCTCACATCTTCGAAGTCGGCTTGAAAGTCAACACCAAGTGTACTTAGATGTGCTGAAGAGTGTGGTGATCCTCTGGTGCAATCAGATGGCCGCTGGCAGACCCTGGGTGTGACAGCAGGACTCGGCGCCGGCCCACAAGTCAAAAGAGAGCCAGACTTGGCTTCAGAATGGGTCTCACTTGTCTCCCTCTCTTCCCCCGACCTGAACCCGCTGGACTACTTCGTTTGGGCAGATGACGAGAACATCACCAACATAACCTCCCACAATATTAAAGCCAGCCTGATCGCTGCCATCCGTCGAGTATTCGCCGAGCTCCCACCGGCGCTTGTGGAAAGGCATACTCTCAGTTCCGGACCCGTATCAAGGCGGTGATTGAGGTTGAAGGTGGCTACATTAAATGTATGTCGGCTCTACTACATAATCAAGTTACTTCGATTTTCTTTTCAATAAAAGTTAAAAAAATCTGTAGTATTTTTTCTTTAGGGCGACACTTATCGTTCCACCCTGTATTTCAGTGGTCTATCATGCGTAAGTTTGTAATAAAATTTTCGTTTTTGTCATGTATATGTTGGAAATAAAACTTTTCGTTTTTTTTTGTCATAAGTATTTTAATCGTTAGCTCTCATATAGATTAGACGTATCTGAAGAAAAGCAAGTACTGTAGTATTTTTTTTCCCTTAAAACCATTTCTTAACAGAGAAGCGTCCGAGGTTTTTCACGATTGTATTATGAATTTGACCGACAAATAATTCTTTAAATCGTCGATATACGATAAAACATGATAGGAATTTATATTTATAATTTCCAAGCATCCTATGATGAACCCAATCATATCCAGAGGAAAGAAACTGGTTGAATTGATCTCGATGCAAACTATGGAATTTGCTTCCAGATTAAAAATTCGATTGAATTTATAATAGAAAAATCCCACTTCCATCTCAGAAGACACTTCAATACATCATGAAATGATAAGGAGAAACCCAAGACAAAAAGTACGAGGTGCTTCAATAAGTTTCCAGACTTTTTCCGTGTGGACATTTTTATTAGTTTATTAGTACACACATGAAACTCTCACATTCGGAGTAATCTCCTCCGGATGCAATGCACTTATTGTACCGTCCGAACAACTTCTAGAAGGTCCCATGGAAGTCCGCAGCCTCATTCATCTCAATTATCTCATTATTGGTCTGGACGGATGAGAAACTGTTTTGATGCCCATTTTGGTCAAATAGTCTGAACTTTGAGCACCCTTAGGACAAACACTCGTCTTACCAGAACCACTATCAACAATTACCCACACTCTTTAACCGTGCTTACACCTAAACGTAGATTCCATGAACAGGGTTTCTTTCTTAGAACTGCTCGCCTGAGGAACTCTATTCCGTTTGCCTGCTTTCTAGCTGACTACAATCTGATTGTCTTCAAGTCCAACGTAAACAAGTTCTTATTGAACCGTTCCCCTAAGTAATCCAAGTTTCAAAATTCCCACCAATGTTTACTACGTTAAAATCACAATGACTAATGTATACCTATTAACCCTTATCCTCGAGTGGCCTCTGGACCTTGATAAGCGGGCGGTGAACCCCATGTAAAAAAAAAAGAATGGTCTGAATGGGTGAGGAACTGTTGATGCCAATTTTGGTCAAATAGTCTGAACTTTGAGCACCCTTGGGACAAGCTTCGTGCAAATATTGCAGTTCCTCGCGACTGAAACGTTGTGAAAATCACTCGGGACGAGAACAGTAATTGTGAGAATCCAAATAATTTTGGGTTAAACAAAGTTCTTTTCGTTTTTCTTTTCTCTATATCTGTGGGAACATGATGAGAATTGGCAGTCAACCGAATGTTAACGCATCCACCATGAGAGACAAAATAAAAAATCGTCGTTTGCACATGGCTCCACGCATCGCTTCCGCTTGGGAAGAAAAAAATAAGATAACCACAAAGTAATTATCAACCAATGGCAGAGCTCCGCGCCTAAAATAAACACCTCAAATATCACAGTCGCTGGGAGCCAGTTTGCGACTATAAAAACGAGGTATTTGAGGGAACCGAGAGGAGGAAACAGGAGATTTTCGCCCAGCTGCGTCAGTGAACGCATGGACATTCTTCCACCCGACCTAAAGAGATGAAGAAAAAAAAAAGAAATAAGGCACCAGTGAACTGAAGCCGACTACGTTCTCATGTTATGGGCCAAACGCCTTCAATTCTAAACAATGCCTAATTCACACAAACCAAAGAAGGGAGGAGGAGGAGAAAGACGACGAAGACGCTGGGCTGCTAGAGCTGATGAAAGAAGACCCTCGCTTTCCAGTTACGAGTCAGGACACGCATCACCGACAGCAGGATGACCGGCCTACCCTAACCCTCCCCATCTCCAAAAGATAAGTTACATCTTACGAACATTCATTCCTTGTCAATTCATACATACCTACAAACATTTTACGAACATTCATCTCCTTTGTTAAATCACATTCCATCCTACGAACACTTTGCCTCTCCTAATACAAATTGTTGGTAGTAAATAAAATCGGCTCTCAACCTTCAACATTCGCCTGTCTTTATATAAATACCCAGGCCATATATCCCCTACTGTTGTGATGAGCAGCGGTCAAAGCACGACCAACAAGTAAAAATTTCCTCAGTCTAGAACGATTTATCTTTCTTTGATCGAGAGGAGAAATACTACACTTTGAAATATTTATTTACAGAAATATAACAAATTAATATTTATACACAATAAGGCACAAGACCATTCAAAAGCGCGGGGAAAATGGATGTCGATTGTCACCCTTGGTTACAAACTATTTATTCGACTTTTAACTAGAGAAATCTCATTCACCACAATACCATGCTTACACCAAGAACCGTCCTTTAATATCAAAACTGACATCCTTATTAAATTCGTAGTTGAAGAAAAGGCAATCAAGCAAAACTGCTAGATATGCGGAAATATTCAACGTTTTTGTCAGCCAGAGAGCGTACATTAAAATAGAAACGTGATACGATATACTGCCCCACCCCGAGCCAAGAGCCAACGAATACACAGCTAAGAGTGTTGACTTTAGAGTTGACTCAGTAATTTGAAGTGAAATAAGTGGACAAAAGAGATAGGGAAACAAGACGAATCTTTTACAATCTCTAGGCATGATGGCGTCTGTCGGTTGGTGGTCAGTTCAGTACAAAGGGGAAGATTGGATCATCTTTATGTGTTATTAACGACTTCCCGTCTTATGACGCAATTTCTAGACATAGCTGTAATTCAAACCTTCTAATGGAATTTTTCATTCCCCTAATCTTACGCCGACTCTAAACTTATGTGGAAAATACCATTTATAACATTATTTTCTAAAGACTCACATCTAAATGGCGTAGTTCCAATTACAGATCTTTTCCATCATAAGAGTTTTATTACTCATATTTTACAACTTTTTCCCGTAAGATGTATGTGATGGAATCTTTCAGATGAACTCTGTTAAAAGTGTAGTACCTGCCAGTTGTTAGATATTCATGTGTAATAATATAGTAATTTCTGAGGCGCATCTAGATCATATCCAAGATCCAAGGTTCCATTATCTTGAGTTTCCCTTTATTGTTACACGAGGTGTTGTATCAATAAATGAATTAGTAATCACTATCGAACAAGACAATGAAGTGAGAGTTTATGAGAGAGAGAGAGAGAGAGAGAGAGAGAGAGAGAGAGAGAGAGAGAGAGAGAGAGAGAGAATGGGTAAAAGAGAAAAAAAAGGTGATAGAAGTATTAACACAGAGAAAAATTAACAGAGAAAAATTAACACAGAGAAAAATTAACACAGAGAAAAATTAACACAGAAAAAGCGAGCGAGAGAGAAAGTGCAACTAGCGAGAGCGTGCGCGCGAGAGAAAAAGACACCGAGAGTGAAAGAGAGAGAGAGTGAGAGAGAGTGAAAGAGAAAGAGAGAGAGAGTGAGAGAGAGTGAAAGAGTGTAAAGAGAGAGAGAGTGAGAGTGAAAGAGAGAGTGAGTGAAAGTGAAAGAGAGAGAGAGAGAGAGAGAGAGAGAGAGTGAAAGAGAGAGAGAGAGTGAAAGAGAGAGAGAGAGTGAAAGAGAGAGAGAGAGTGAAAGAGAGAGAGAGAGAGAGTGAGTGAAAGAGAGAGAAAGTGAGTGAAAGAGAGAGAGAGTGAGTGAAAGAGAGAGAGAGTGAAAGAGAGAGAGAGTGAAAGAGAGAGAGAGAGTGAAAGAGAGAGAGAGAGAGTGAAAGAGAGAGAGAGAGTGAAAGAGAGAGAGAGAGTGAAAGAGAGAGAGAGAGTGAAAGAGAGAGAGGGTGAGAGAGAGAGAGTGAAAGAGAGAGAGAGTGAAAGAGAGAGAGAGAGAGTGAAAGAGAGAGAGAGTGAAAGAGAGAGAGAGAGAGAGTGAAAGAGAGAGAGAGAGAGAGAGAGAGAGAGAGAGAGAGTGAAAGAGAGAGAGAGAGAGAGAGAGAGAGAGAGAGAGGGTTTCGTTATTTATTATTGTTGATACCTTCATTTGGCATCCGATTGAAGATGCTTAACAAGTATGACGTTCTTGGATACATATAAAAAAAAACAAAAAAAAAAAACAAGCAGAAAAAAAAAACAAATCACGAGATAACTTATTGTCCACAAATGCTCAATAACATTCAGATGTATTTGACAGCTGTTCTTCGGCTTAATTTACACAAGGTTCGAACTTTATAAACATTGAACTTGTTTTGGCTCAACTGTTAAAGTAAAATACATATATTTATCGAGATGTTTGTCTTAATCATCTATAAGAATTGCGTATTGTTATTTAGCATGCCTCGTCCAAATTCTGTCGGGGTTATAAAGTCACCTTTCAAAATGTATGGATTCATTTTGACTTTCTCTAAATATAGATGAACTAATAGCATAGTCTATAATTATAGTTTATGTAGGAAGACTAGTTTAGGGGACGAAAATTCATGAAACAAATCCATAAAATTAGAATATGTGATATTCTATTTTATCAAGGCTAGCAACATGTAGGTAGAGAATTCAAATTAATTTATCATATAGCACGTTCACAATACCGCACATGTTTAAAAATTACAGAGAGTTAATAAACATGGGGTATAAATTTCATTTATTAATAGTTTGTCTACGGCAAACTATAAAGACCGTAACCGGAACCAAGTATAAATAAACACTCTCTCAAGGTGTTTTTCTGTTAGTGTTCAACTTATCTGTAAGGGGTTACGCTGGCCACTGAAAATTAGGTATACACTTATTTTTTTTTAACTACACGGAGCGTAATAGTTCCCAACCAAAATTTTGTATCTACAAAATTTTGAAGGTTAAAGTCCTATTTTTTCTATTGTTTCACTCGATAGAGACACTAAGTACCATTTAAAATACATGCGAGATGCAGAGTTTACAATAAAGTATGGGTTGCGCATTGCACAAACGCACATTTCATGATCCGATAACAAAGTTGTAATCATCAAGAAAGCAATGTCATGATAATGTGTTCCACAGACAGGATTCATACCAGAAAGTTATCCATGCCTCTGGTGGAATTGTATCAACTTAACGTATAAATCCAAAGGAATTTTGGTAAAATATCGGAAATCCTTTTAAATTCATCTATCAACAAGAGAAAAGTCACAAGACCTTATGTCTGGTTAGCTTAACGACCCCCCCCTAACCCCTAAAGTATCTTTTCATAAAAATCAAATTCATGAAATATTTCCAGTTACATTCCTTGGTAGATAAATTATAATTGATAATAAAATGCAAAAAATAGACCCTATTCTATAGATTGAGACCTGCCCAATCTCCCTATCCCAGAGTAGATACCGTTAATTTTCACAAGTAAATAGATCCCACGTGTCAAAAATAATTCATACAACTTTAAAGTTTGTTTCCTTCGTCGACAGCTTACTCTTTAAGCCATAAAAATCAGAAATATGACTTTGAAATAACAACATTAAAAATTCGTTAGTTCCTATGTCATATTACCATTTAAGTACGACGCCAGATAAATAATTCTCCGGGTTTCACATGAGCCATATTATAGATTAGTATGAAAACAGATGTAATAAGTATCAAATTGCTGGAAACCTCGGGATTATATTTTTCAATTGTTAATCGAGCGATTGTTCAATTTATTAGGTAAAAATATATACAATAATATATTGTCTAGGATCATCAGGATCCTCTGACAACAGTCTTAGTTGATATTGATAAGACTATGCAGGTAATATTATATATATATATATATATATATATATATATAGTCATCACCCGCTCCCTCTATTCCTTATAGTTCCTAGTCTCTCGCAAGTCCCCAGCTAACTAAAATTCACCTACATTAGTTTAACACTTCCAGATACACAGCTCACCCCCTTTTTCATCACCTCCCCTATATACCAGAAAGGTTAATATCCCCCAATTGTCCCCCGAGAGCTAGATATAGCTTGAAATGTTTTTAACCTAGCCTCCTACCCAATCTTCTGATGAGAAGCATTGGATACCTTTGTTCAGTCTGTAGGAACAGCTGCACTTGTAATTGTGAGGTAAGGGTTGCGCAATCGCCAACCCCACCTTTCCTGAATTGTCACTGCTTGAGCTCAGTGGCAAGAAGTCCAGGACGACTGGAAACAATGCAGAGATAAGCGGAGAGCACATACAGCACGTGGAAGTCCCAAATGGTCACCCATCTGATACTGGCCAGGCTCATCGTTGCTTAACTTCGGTGATTTGATGGGAACTGGTATATCAAACGTGATTATGCCGTATCTATTATTAGGCTTCGAAATACCTAGGTATGACATCTTTCTTAAATACTGTGTTCCCTTATTACATCGATAAATAAATCTGTGTATACCAGCATATGATTTTGTCGTTTCTATAATTTGCTATTATTATATTAAAGCTCCACCTGTTGAGCTTTGTACATCTTGATGCGATTAATCTTAATAAAAAGCTTTCTATAACTCTTCTAATATTCATCTATCATAATAAAGTCGTATTTCTGTCTGTTTAATTATTCACAATTTTATTAATCTACACAAAATGTACACCGTTTCACAAATAGATTTTTTTACACTGAAAACAGACGCTTAAATACTTTTATCCCTGCATGATTTTTATTTGCATTATATATATATATATATATATATATATATATATATATATATATATACTATTTATTCAAAAGGGAATTGACATTAAAGATGGCATCTAATTTTCATATTACATTAAAGAAAATCTGTTTTTATAATTAGATCTAAATTTTTTAATTGAAATTTGTAATAGAATTGTTTTAGGTACGAGGGGCATGCAATAAGTAATGCCCCTGAGCCACTTCCTATAGCAGTAGAGCAACAAAACTTGACAGTTATTAGTCTTTCACTACATAGGAAACACCCAGAGTTATGTATTTCTCCCATCATTTGATCCAGCTCTGGAAACCGTTTTTGTAGAACACCCAGGTTGGTCCTCCAACCACGACGTGACTTCAGAAATCAAGGCTGCATTATCTGGAAAACGCTTTCCTTTCAAAAACAACTTCATGGCCAGGAAGAGGTGAAAGTCAGAGGGTGCAAGGTCAGGAGAGTAGGGAGGATGAGGGAGGATTTCATAACCACACGCCCGTGCTTATGATCTGGCGACATGCGAGTTGTGGACCGGAACGTTATCCTGCAGGAGTAGGGTACCTTTGCTGATCTTGCCCTGCCTCTTGATTTTGATAGCTTCCCTTAATTTCCTCAAAAGTGAAGCATAATAGGCTCCTACAATTGTGGTACCCTTTGCCAGGAAATCACTACTCCGTTCTCGTCCCAGAAGATTGTGAGCATGACCTTTCCAGTGGAGGGGTGCACCCTTGCCTTCTTTGGAGGTGGTGAGTCCAAGTGCTTCCACTGCATTGACTGGACTTTGGTTTCTGAATCATAGTGATGGACCCAGGTTTTATCCTGTGTAATCAGTCTTTTGAAAAACTGACTCATCTTCTTGGCACATCTCCAAATTCATCTTCGAAAAATCGACGCGTTCGAGCTTCTGGAATGGTGTGAGTAACCTGGGAATCCATCTGGCAGACACCTTATGCATATGGCCATGAATGATAGTTTCAACAGACCCTGTACTAATCTTGACATCTTGAGCTATTTGGCGAATAGTAATGCGCCGATCTTCCAAAATGGCAGCCTCAACTTGACGGACAGATGCCTCATCAATGGCAGAAGGGGGGTGACCAGGTCTGGGAGCTGTTTCCACAGACTTCCGGACATGTTTGAATTCACGATGCCAGCATTTTACAAGGTCATATTATGGGGCATTATACCCAGAAGTTTCTTTCATTTCATCAAAAGTCTTCTGTGGTGTGTGCCCTTCTAAATATAAAAACCGGATCACTGCTCGACATTCAACAGGCTACATTTCACACCTGACTCAGTTCAAACACGTGTAAAACAGAAACCACAATTAGTTCAGAGCTGTAATTTGCCACATAACCCGTAGAGATATAAATCATTGCACAAGCAAAATTTTAGCTAGATCAGACAACTGGAATTGAGTCAGGGGCATTACGTATTGCACACCCCTCGTATTCTATTTAAAAATATTATATAAAGTTGATTTATTTAATTGATTTAAAATTTAATTTACATTTAATTTTAATTATTAGTATAACCAATATCAGCTGCGTTTAAAAACATAAGTTTCCATTTAATATACGAGTTATTTCCCTTTAAGCTATATGATTTTATTTCCCTGTTCGAATTTCATAGATGAAGATGGCTGTTTTATGCTTCCAAAAGTTAAAAAATATGGTAAACTTTCAGAAGAATCATAACAATTTATTTAGTGTATTTTAAATAATGTGACTAAACCTTCCGGCCGGCAATATGTATTTTACTTAGCAACGCCGGATATGTACAGCTTATATATATATATATATATATATATATATATATATATATATGTGGAATTCCTTACGACTCAAAAACAACAGCAACAGAAGAGGGGGAGGCAAAACATTCCAACAGTTGTCGACTGCTACTACTGCTTCGCAGTTTCCCTTTCATTGAGTACTCTATGATGATGAGGACTTTTTATGTCTTTTTGCAATATTTGATTCATCAGAGTTTTTAAAATAAATCGCGATTTTAATTCTGTAACATTGTTCAACCGTTTACACGCGGGACTCACACGTAGTAGCAGACTATGTCGCAACGAACATAGAACAAATAATAACACGATTCCCTTCTTTTAGTAACAACAACAACATTTATTTTCTCATTCTGCCGCCATGTGTGACTTCTTTATGGTTGCAATGTCTCTCACGTTATCGTCTTCTCTAATGTGCTCCCTCTCTTTTTTATAGGCCTTTTCCTTACAGTGACTTCTGCGCTTTTAAAATTCGTATGAAATATCTGTTATTTCATTCATTTGATAAAGATTTTCCTATACAATATATACGTTTTTTCCTTATAAGGGAATTTTGAGAGAATATAAGATTGCATCGACTGTTTTGAAGCATTTTTTTTTTACAAGGATATCACCGCTTATCAAAGCTCATAGACCACTCGAGAATGAGTTCTAAACCTGAGATGATCGGTAAGGGTGGAAATTAGGTAGGCTTTGATTATTCAAGGGGGCGGCTACACAAGAACTTGTTTACATTGGGCTTGAAAATTACCATTGTAGATATAATATTGACAAACCTCCATTTACAAGTATTTTTATTTCATCAGAGTTTTTAAAATAAATCGCGATTTTAATTCTGTAACATTGTTCAACCGTTTACACGCGGGACTCACACGTAGTAGCAGACTATGTCGCAACGAACATAGAACAAATAATAACACGATTCCCTTCTTTTAGTAACAACAACAACATTTATTTTCTCATTCTGCCGCCATGTTTTTATATCAAGTATTTTAGATTTGCACTGAATTTGATCCAAAAATGGTTCATTGCACACCAATTGATCCATTATAGGCTATTTTAAAATCAAAATCGTATATGTTTTATCACAATTGGAATAAGGATTCTAAACCTAAAGTTGAGTATCGTTATATTGTGATTTGAATCTTCATAAAGAGATATCACATGAAACAAAACTATTTTGTTTATTTTAATTGTATCTGTCCTGGATCGGGTGTTAATCCAATAAAGCTCCACTGCTTATAACACAAAAAGTGCTAATAACAATAGAGCAGTACGAAAGTATATATTTTATTTATTTATTCAAACATTAGCTACACATGTGCATATATATGTAGCAGTTCTTAGAGAAAACAACATCTTCATATGTGCATATAATTTTAATTTGTTGTGGCATATATTTAGTGAAATATTGGCATTTTACTAATCTGCAATAAAGCGATTGACAGTTATATTTATAAGATTAGCATGAGTTCCCGGCGTTGCCCGGGTGTTTGGCGGTGAGTATTAACAACAAAAAAAAGTGTTAGTATGCAGGCAGGCTCATACTCGTACTGCGAAGGAGGAAAATAACTGACGTGACGTCTTTGCTGTTGCGCCTACTGCCAAACCGGAAGTGACGTAGGTTTAAATATAGGCTAGTCTATCGAAAAGAGGGGATAACTTTCGAAAATATTGGCGAAAAAAGCGACCACTTTCTTGTAGAAAAGTGCCCAGTTGAGGATGAAGAAATTAATGTTTTTTGGCCAAATTTTCGATATTTGTCGTCTGAAAGGTCGAGCTTCAAAACGATACCAATCTCGAGAAAATTTTCAAAAGTTTTAGGCAGACATACAAACATACATACATTTAATCAGACTGATGGGATTTATATTATAGATAACATACTAGTGTATTAAAGTAAGGAAGTAATGATGCTGTCAATATTGTAATTAAAAATATCGCTTTATTAAAAAAACAATACTTATTCGCCTCAACGATTGAAAAATAGACGGAGGATTCAAATGATTCTTATTTAAAAAGTAAGTATTAGAAAATAGAGCTGAGGTTAACTATTACGATAAAAATAGACAATATACAACGAATAAGGAATTAACGCCGAAGAAACCTTTCTCTTCTTCCTAAAATATGATCGTTTTTACTTTCAATTTCATTGTGCGATGACTTGTTTATTTCTGAGAGTATTTCGATATAATTTAGATAGAAGCAGCATAAATTGTGTGGCATTCATATTACCTTTAAGCTACGACAGGTATGGTCACTATTTCCGGTGATGAGTAATTTATTTTCATGTGTAAAAATGTTTTGTTTATAATTTTTAAATTTTTATTTATTTTTTAAATTTTACGTTTGTGCTATTGTATGTCTCTATAGATATAAAGATAGTCTCATCTTAAAACAGGACACTTTTCAATGTGGCAAGATTAAAATCAGGGTTTTAAATTGTCTTTTACAAAAAATTGAAACGAAAAAAAAAAACTTTCACTAATAACTTACTGGTGATGCAAGACAAACTTTTTTGAATTGGATTTATTTCTTGGCATCCATGCAATTAAAATGCTTAGCAGCATTTACGTCATGTAGTGTGTAACTAATGTTTATGGAGAGAAAATAGTTAGGAGCAAGAAAAAGATGTAGTAAAATAACCTGTACTATAATGACATCACTACGGTAGTCTAAATTTCAGAAGAAACTGACGTTTTGGAAGCGGCTACCTATTTATACCAACGAAGCCACAATAGCTCGTAGGAAAAGAGATGCATTTAAATCTCCTGTACGATAATGATATTGCAAATTTAAGGAGAAACCCCTCTTCACCAAGAGTGTAAGAAATTTTAGGAGAAACTCCTCTTCACCAAGAGTGTAAGAAATTTTAGGAGAAACTCCTCTTCACCAAGAGTGTAAGAAATTTTAGGAGAAACTTCTCTTCACCAAGAGTGTAAGAAATTTTAGGAGAAACTCCTCTTCACCAAGAGTGTAAGAAATTTTAGGAGAAACTCCTCTTCACCAAGAGTGTAAGAAATTTTAGGAGAAACTCCTCCTCACCAAGAGTGTAAGACATTTTAGGAGAAACTCCTCTTCACCAAGAGTGTAAGAAATTTTAGGAGAAACTCCTCTTCACCAAGAGTGTAAGACATTTTAGGAGAAACTCCTCTTCACCAAGAGTGTAAGACATTTTAGGAGAAAATCCTCTTCACCAAGAGTGTAAGAAATTTTAGGAGAAACTCCTCTTCACCAATAGTGTAAGAAATTTTAGGAGAAACTCCGCTTCAGCAAGAGTGTAAGAAATTTTAGGAGAAACTCCTCTTCAGCAAGAGTGTAAGAAATTTTACGAGAAACTCCTCTTCACCAATAGTGTAAGAAATTTTAGGAGAAACTCCTCTTCACCAAGAGTGTAAGAAATTTTAGGAGAAACTCCTCTTCACCAAGAGTGTAAGAAATTTTAGGAGAAACTCCTCTTCACCAATAGTGTAAGAAATTTTAGGAGAAACTCCTCTTCAGCAAGAGTGTAAGAAATTTTAGGAGAAACTCCTCTTCACCAAGCGTGTAAGAAATTTTAGGAGAAACTCCTCTTCACCAAGAGTGTAAGAAATTTTAGGAGAAACTCCTCTTCACCAAGAATGTAAGAAATTTTAGGAGAAACTCCTCTTCACCAATAGTGTAAGAAATTTTAGGAGAAACTCCTCTTCACCAAGAATGTAAGAAATTTTTGGAGAAACTCCTCTTCACCAAGAGTGTAAGAAATTTTAGGAGAAACTCCTCTTCACCAATAGTGTAAGAAATTTTAGGAGAAACTCCTCTTCACCAATAGTGTAAGAAATTTTAGGAGAAACTCCTCTTCACCAATAGTGTAAGAAATTTCCTACACTAACCTTTTCTCTCAGTTGTCCCAAATTTGACTCCTCGCTTTCTCTTAAGCTGTCTTTTTAAAAGGCAGTTTAACGTATCCAACTTGGTTTCACCTATAAAAAATCTATGGTTTTGACTTCAACTCCTTCATCACTAGAAAGCAGGTGCACGGAACGCGAAACATTTCACCCGCTTCAAAGATTCTTTTCCATTTTAATTCAATTAGTTCATAAAAATCAAGGTTACGTTTCCTGGAGCTAACACTTGACTCCTTGACTCACACTAACTGGAGCTAACACTTGACTCGCATAGTATACCTAACGATCTGTGTGTTTATTTAAGATTCTTATTTCTCAGAATATTTCTATTACTAGGAGGAGGTCACCACTTGTTAAGCTTCAAAGGTCACTCGAGGATGAGGATTAATAAGTGGCAGATGACCCATACAACATCGTGATGATCGGTTATAGTGGAACTTTAGTAGGATTTGGTTATTTAAGATATCTCAAGTTTATATAAGGCATGTAAACGACCACGTTATAATCAGCAGGGAAGCATCCCCGCGGTATTGTGTTACACGAACGGGGAGTTCTAGGAAAACTCTGCTCCAGAAAATTTCGTTTAGTTTTAGGCACAGATATCGATTAAGGGAAATTATTGACAGTGGTTGTAGGTGGACGAGCGTTTGTTGGAAATTTTATAGAGAAGGGGGCATGTATAGCTCATTCGAGCACGTGCCATGAGCAGAGACAGGAGTTCGTAAATAGTCAAAAATATTACCCTCTTTCTCAGTTAACCTAAAATTAGATCACAGTTTATGATTACCGGTTGCTGTGTATAGACAATTTAAAAGGTCTACGCGAAAATATGCTTGGCTCTGGTAATATTAAAGAAGGCTTAACAAAGAGGACAGACGAACCCAGACTCATTTGAAGCAACTTTCTTCGTCACGACTGCGATAACTGAAACCGATTGTTTGAGATGACATCATTTCTTTTCGTGAAATGTGTAAAAGAAATAATCAAGCTTCCGTGAAGAATTGCACACATCAATTTGGCAAATCTTTGATTTTTTCACTTTCAGCAACCATAGAATTTGATCATTGCGATTGTCGTTTTTCTGGCAAATTGTTTTTCAGATATTGATCTGATATAATCAAACAGGTGCGCATTTCTTGTGCTGCTTGTAATTTCTATGGAGAAATTGTTCTAAAATACTTAACGAAAGTATTTCACTGCCATGTATCTGATGCACTGGTTCACAACCATTGCACCTCGACATATTAGTGTGCCGTGCAATGATTACTGGTGTGCCGCCAATACATAATAGATAGAAACTATTTAATTTCATTTTGTTTGATAAAAACATTTAATTTCTTGATCATGATATAACCACTCAATCCTAATTCTAAAAAGAAAAAAAAAACAGCCATACTGAAAATAGTAAGCTTCGTACCTATATGAAATGTAATTTTATTTACTTAAACAACATTAAAAAAAGAAACACATGAAAGTAAAAATATTGAAGCTTATCCTTGGCTAGTTTTTTATTTGAAGTAGCACTTATTGTTTAGCTCTTTATATCAAATGGTTTCAGGCTTTGTCTGGAACGCTTTCTATAAAAATGTGTAGTTGTTTAAGTTGACCATCGAAATGGGTGAAGTTTTAGAAAGAATTAGTACAGAAAACAAACATTTCAGTTACCTCTTATATGAAGGGCAGTTGTCTGTGTGCATGTTTATATGTCTGCCCAAAACGAAAAATACTAAAAAACAAATACCCACAAAGTTGGTATTTTCTTTATCGGCCTTGTTATGGATGAATAATATCTAAAATTTAGAAAAAATAAATTCATTCTTTGATCCTAAACCGGCGCAGATTTAGTATAGGTGGAGGGGTCAGTTTTCCGGCCAGATTATGTACTAACGGTAGGGAAGTAACTCATTTTTAAACCAAGGAGTCAATTCCGTTATGCCGACTCAGCCCTCGAGGAATTTATAAAAACGAGTTTTCTGTGTGTATGTATGTTCAGAAATAAGAATGGGCTAAATAGAGAAAAATGGATTTGGATGAGAAGAGAAGGAACCTGGACAAGGAGAAAAGAGGAACACAGAAGGATTAAATTCACTTATATTGATTCATTTCTCGAGGAATCCATAAAATAAAGTTGGTCTGTGTTTGTATGTCCACAGAGTTCTAGGTTTAGAAGAAAAAGGGAAGTGACGATAGGGAGGGGGGAATAGGGGAGAGAAAAAGAGAGATAAACAAATAGAGAGATAGGATTTTTAGTAGAAATATGTTGCACTTTTGTCCCGGACAACGCCGGGTTGCCCTGATAGTAAATATATAAAATGCCTACGTGTCCCTCTCCCAGTAATATCGCCGTGATTTTAATAGTTGATTTCATAGTCAGATATATCCATTAGACCAATTACCCTCTGGCTTTTCCAAGTTTAAAACATTGGCTGCCTGTAATAAAAACTACTTAGCAGATAGCTTTTGGTAATTACTGTGCTAACTTTCCGTTCTAGACTTTTTATATGGTTAAGAAACGTCTCATTCATTTTGGGCCACTTAAAAACTCATAAGTATCAATTAGATAAAGTTTTAAAAATGGAGAATTGCTCATAAATGTCTTCGTTGCTAAAAACCGTTTAAACCATTCGGTTGGATAGAGGCCCATTTTGAAAACAGGCAGAAGAAACTTCAAAAATCATTTTATGAGATCGAAACTACTTTACGAAACTACTGGCAGAGTTACCTGTTACTGATCGGTAATGAAAATATTTCTTATATAATAGAAAACTTGCAATCTATTTAAAACGGTTCCTTTACGGTTAGTTGGCTGCAAAATCCCACCCCCACACTGTAGAGATCCCTAGATGTAAAAGATCCTTCTACTCCAGTAGTTTCTTCCCCAGAACTGCTAGACTTTGGAATTCCATTCCGGGTCACTGCTTCCCCAACTGTACTGACATGCATAAGTTCAAGTGCAACGTGAACCAACATCTCGCTGCCCTAATCCCGACATAGTACCCCAGTAGATGTTTCCCCTGATAGTAGCCCCCTACACCAAAGTGGCAATGTGCCTTGTTTGGGGTGAAAATGTAATAAAAAAAAAAAAAAATGGCCAAAGAAAACAGAACAGTAGGAGGACAGAGGAAATGATTCAGGGACAGCTTTAATGTGTTAAACAATTTGGTTTGTATTCCGACTCATGGGAGAACCTAAGTCAAAATAGATGTCCCTGCCTTACTGCAAGCCACATCGGGAAACAATTGCTGAATCTGCCCGCATTAAAGAACGCAAGAAGGAACTTGCGATTAGAAAAGACAGAGCAGTAACAGTTACAGAAGGCGCCCCACATGCGGTAGATACTTCAGAGCTTGGATCAGACTGACGAGTCAACTCTGGACTCACAGAACAACTGCATGATCACGGTAATTTTCGCTACCGATAAAAGAACAAATATAAGTAAAAATTACAACCCCCCCCCCAAAAAAAAACGTTTGTTAACTCCACGATTCTCAGTACTTATAGGTGGTGTGTTTGTTGTTGATGATGATAATGTTGATGGTGATGATAATACTGCTGATGATAAAAATTATGGTGATGATAATGATAATGGCGATAAAGTTTCAAAATCGGCTTCGAAATCTAATGAGCGAAGCTCCCTTTTCTTCTTCCCCTTCTCGCCCTTCTCCGTATCTCACAGAAGACGCGTAGCGAATCTATTTCTACTCTATCATTATATTCATGGAAGATGCTTGACTGAGCTATCTATAGTCCCCCCCATATAGAAAACATTTTCATGGTTTTATTTACAAATGGCAAATAGAGTAATTTTAGAAAATAGTTTTTACGCTTCAAGATCTTTGTATCTTCAGATATTTATATGTGGACTTTGGTTTAGTTGTTTTGTAGAGGAAAAGTGTTGCTTTTGTATTTAATTTTGCAGAACATGATTGAGTTTTGTAAAGAGACAGAAAATAAAACATCAATGTTTGATGCACTTTAGTTCAGGAAGCCAGTATCTTCAGACAGCCCAATCTTGTAGCACCAGATTAAAAGTAAATAATGCATTTCACAAATGCAAAAGGTCTATAAAAATATCAATCGACTGGAACTTATTCAAAAGGGCTTTACGCTTCATGAAATAATTTGCTACTTCAAACCTTAATTTGTTTGCAAATGAAAGGTGCTATTTTTTATTGTATTAGTCATTTTTCTATAGATCATGAAGTAAATTTCCATAGATCATGTGATAATATAAAGTAAATTGTTTAAAAAGAATCAGATTAAAATTCCTTATATCTAAAAAATGTAACAAAATACTGCTTTTTGAACTGAGCACTTCAAGTCTAATAAAATTTATTTTTATATTATATTTAATACCATCCACCAAAATAGACATTTTGCCCTCTATCCACAAATGAGTGACATCCCTTGGCTTAGACGTATTAGATTATTAACAAAATAAATTATTTCACTTTTCCAGCGTATATTCATGTTTTTCATTAAATTTCAACATATTTTTCAATTTTGTTTATATTTTATACTATATTTGAATAGACGAATGATAAAGTGGCGGGCTCTCTCTACCATGCTAGAAAGCTACTTACGCCTGAAAGTATCATGCACTTTTATAAGGCCACCATTCGCCCATGTATGGAGTATTGTTGTCACATTTGGGCTGGTGCATCTGCAACTAGTCTCACTCCTGGACTGGGTTCAAAAGAGAGTCGCCAACTTAATAGGTCCTGAACTGTCATGTGAGCTTCAATCTCTATCCCATCGATGAAATGCTGCACCCCTCTGCCCGTTCTACAAGAATTATAATGGTGAATGCTCTGACAAACTACAAGCACTCGTGCCCCTTCAACGTAACTACTCCAGGAAAATCCGACAAGGAGCAAGATCCCAACCCTACACAGAAAAGATCCCAAGATGTAAGAAAGGCTTCTCCTCCAATAGTTTCTTCTCCAGAACCGCTAGACTTTGGAACTCATTTCTGTGGTTCTGCTTTCCCCACTCTACTAACATGCAGAAGTTAAAGACATCTTGCTGATCATCTCCTCACATAGTATTCCTGCAACTTACGTCCCCGATCGTATGCCCCTACATCAAAGTGGCACTGTGCCTTGTTTGGGATGAAAATGGAATAAAAAAAAAATGACCCAAACTGTAAACCTGTTGTATAGAGACTACTGCTTAATTTCCTCACCTTACCCCAAAATATAAAATTGAGTTTTCGCTCTGACATTAATATTAAAAGCCTACTATTTAAAAATTATTAAACCGAACATCTTAAATTCAATCATGGATATGCGAGCGACTATCTGAAAGTTAACTAATTTTCATATTCATTAAATAAAAAAGCGTTAATTAATGATTCATTTCTTATAGTTTCTTATATGATTAGTTTCATTTCACTATTAGGCTGAATTCTATTAATGTATAGTTTCTACATTCTTGTAGAACGGGCGCGGAGAATTTAAGATGAAAACGTGCTAGCACACAGATTATATACAAGTGACCTTGTCAGTGTGTGAAAAGTCTCTACCAAACTTCTCTCAAAATATTTACTCTACACACTTTCGATTTGGTTTTTAGCTAGCAATAATTGTTACTAGTAGGTCAAAATTTTAAACTTGACAGGGTAAGTCGAGTAAACATTATCCGTGCAAACTTAAATTCATAGCTTGATTCGCTTAAATTTTAAGCTTTCGTATCCATCTACACTTAGCTCAGACGGTGACGACACTGGATAGATAAATAACAAAAGGCGGATGGTACCAAAGTCATGTTTTAACAACTTTCGAAATCATTACTACATATTGGATAATTATCAATAGAGAATTAGCTCTATAATAATAAATAAGAAATCTGCATGAATTAAAATATATTTATGCGTATTTTACGACCGGGTAACGCCGGGCGGCCTGTTTATAAAGCTAAATGTCTGTGCGTGTGTGTCTGGTCACGAATAGGCTCCTATATTGTTGACTATTTTAAAAAACTGATTTCATATAATGATAGAAGATGTATCGATACACAGGACTGGGTATGTTTGATCTAGCAGAACGGTAGTTCATTAAAATTGTGGGGTCTGCGTTCGCGCCTGGTCCACAAAGTATGGAAATAAATTAAAAAAAAACGTTTACAAGTGTTTTTTTTTTATATAGATGTACATAATAATACTTTGATAAGTATGTTTTAACTTAAATAGGGATGGTATAATAAAATTGTAGGTCTGCGTTCGCGCCTGGCCTCCATAGAATGGAAATAGGCACAAACTTTAATAAAGACTTTTTATATCTATCTGCGTAAGTATACTTTGATAATTATGTATCAGTTTGAAGAAATATGGTATAATAAAATTATGCGGTGTTCGTTCGCACCTTACCTCCATAGAATGGAAATATGTCACAAAGTTTAACAAGGTTTTTTAATATAGATCCACAGAATATTGTGATCAGTGTTTCAGTGTGAACAGGTATGGTATAATAAATTATGGGGTTTATCGATTTTATTTTTACTTTCATCATATTTTGCTTTGGTTTTGATACCTCCAAATTCGACCCAAATTTACAACCCTTCCTTTTCATAACCTATCATACTTTCCTAAATCAGAGTCATTCTTCTGTAGGCTGTTTTTGAACCCAGTCAACGACGGATACATTTGCTAATATATATATCTCAAAGAACGAGAGTTCAATATAGAAACGTTGTTTGAATAAAATACGCATCAAGTGCGCTTGAAACCAAATCACAACGTAAGATTAGGAAAACAAACAAGTAAAATATTTGTTTATTTTCCTAATCTTACGTTGTGATTTGGTTTCAAGCGCACTTGATGCGTATTATATATATATATATATATATATATATATATATATATATATATATATAAGATTACAGTTAAGTTTACCAAAATAATCCAAGACAGCAAAACTAAAGTATATTATAAATATTGAAGAGTTAATATTCATAAAATAATCTCAACCAGATGTAAGAGCTCGATAAAACTAAATAGGAAATAGAGCTCCTAATAAGAACAAGCAGTTAATAAAACATGTCAAAAAACACTCAGTCATTCTTATAAATCAGCCTTGACAATCGTTTTAAATTTTTTTACGCACATCTCTTTCTTTTAATAATATTATTTGAATTCATTCCCTTTTCCTTGTGCCCATTTGTGGCTTATTCCACGGCTTCCTACCTTTTGGATTACTTTGGACCATCCTCCAATTACGCGATTGCATTGGATTTTACCGTTATTGGATATTTTACCCTTCACCAAACTATCCATTCACGTGAAATCAGCTTTTTCTTCACCATATTCCCTCTGCTTCACTATTTGTTACCAAGGAAGATCTATGACTTACTTGTAGTTTCACTAAATACTTTTGCAAGCAAAATCCGATCCCGCATTTTGCTAAATCCTACCCTCTGATGAGAAGGAAAGTATTTCTTCGCAACTCCGCGGATTAAAGACTATCCACATATTTTATGCTTCCTTTTTAAAATTAAATGTTTTTAACTCTTTTTCAAAGTGTTTTTGAACATATTTTATTAACTACTTGTTCTTTATATATATATATATATATATATATATATATATATATATATATATATATCGTCTCTTTGTAAGTATGCTGTTTGTTTAGCTCTGTGTCACGGCATATCAACCATCTATGGGTTATTTAATGCCGAATAAAATTGTCAAATATTCAAATAGGTTGATTATTTATATGCATAAAATACGTTGCTCATAACGTACATTGAATTAATCTTAGAAAAAATCCTCTTAAAAAGCAAATTTTACAGAGAAGGCATCATTATTTTTCTAAAAACAAGAAAAACGAATACATTGCTTTTAAAATCATTACTCACAAAAGGAAACTTTCAATGATTGTGGGAACATTAATCTTTGAAACCATTACTCCCAGAAAGTATTGCTTATAGAGAGTGAGGATTCCTTTTCTCTTGACGATCCCTCAGCAGTGGTCGTATTCTGGGTTTTGGAATGTGCGGATGTAGCCAAAAAGCCATATCCTAGCCTTCGACCACCTTTCCCAGTGAGAGTAGGTAATTCTGTTTTCATTGGGATGGTTGGCTCGAGAACGTTTTTCTCTCCACCTCTTACTCTTCACCTCGAGGTCCGCATGTTGATTAACCTCGAAGGTAGCTATGCTTTCAGCGATGATATGCCTGTCCTATTCAAATATGTGCCCATATTGACTTCATTCAGATATGCTTTTAAAAAAATCCTTGTATCGCTTCTGGCCTCTTCGACTACGCTTTCCTTATTTTAGCTGCCAATAGAAGAGTTATTTCGGCAGTCGGGAATTCGGCATCATGACGACGTGGCCTGACCACTTCAGCTGGTTCCTAATGACGATGGCTCCGATAATACTGGGGTTGGCTTTTGTAGGACGCTGAGGTTCTTACCATGGTCCTCAGAGGAAATGTTCAGGCGGCGTTGGTGAATATTTTTCAGTGCCTTGAGGTATTGGCGATAGTCATCCAGGATTCTGCGGTGTAGAGAAGCGTCGGGAGCACAATATTTTTGTACCCAGCCATTTTCTTTTCTGTCCGGATGTCTGTCTTGAAATCTTGAAACACACGGGTTCAAGTCCAGCCCATTTTAAGCGGTGTTGGACTGTCAAAAAAACCAAACAAAACCAAACAAAAAGACAAAAACAAAAAAAACCAAACAAAAAAACAAAAACAAAACAAAAACAAAACAACAACAACAACAACAACAACAACAACAACAAAAAACATCTAGTATCTATTTGGAAAAAAAAGAGAAATAAGGTTTTGATGTTTTTGGAAGAATCGGATTGAATAAAACGGTTCGAAATAAACGTATATATATATATATATATATATATATATATATATATATATATATATATATATATATATATATATATAAGGTTCATAACGTTAACATGTGATCTAGACCCGCTCAATCTCCTGTTTAGCCAAAATAAGGACCGAAGTGGGAGAATGGCTCAGCCACCAAGATCCCGTTCTAAAGCATAACATAAAGTCGCCACTAAAGAGAGTTACGGTTGGCCCCTTTTCGGGAGATGGGGGGGGGACTCGGGATTATCCGTCTTCTTAGGGTTGCATTCGGCGCTTTGGTGGCCCCGCCGACAGGGCCATGTAAGAATATTGACGCAAGTAAAAGTTTTCATTGCTATGAAATGGTATTAACGTTCGTTTCGATTTATAAAAATATTTTTTTAAATGTAGTTATAAAATTTATAAAAATAATTTTTTAAATGTTGTTATAAAATTGAATAAAAAAATATCTTGGATTCAGGAGGTAAAAAAATGATTTGCTTGAAATCTTAAATTTTCCCGGGGAACACCGGTACACAGATCTCAGTACTTGTTTCTATTTCTCAACAAGGGCAGAATAAGACAGGAAACCGTTTTTTTAATGTGGAAAAATGCAGATTCCAAAAAGAGGCGCTGGATTGGAAACGAAAGTAAAAATTGCCTGAGACTTTACTCCAAATTGGTACATGGAAAAAAAAAAAAAAATTCTAGAAAAACATTGATTCCTTTTTGAGTCTACTTATATTTGCTGATTAAAAGACGTTGATTTTATTTGTTATAATGAATACTCTTTTCGTTGATGATAAACAAAATTGATTTATTATATCAATAATGAATATTAAGCGATTGAGTCAAAGTTCAATATTTCGGAACAAAAAAACCCAATAAAGTTATTGAAGTTAACAAATATCACAGGTGAAAAAAGAGGCAAGTTTTACAAGAGAAAAAACTAGAATCAACGGTTTCTGGTTAGCTATTTTGTTGTTTTATATTTTTAAAAATTACTACCCAATATACAAATGAACAGTGTTCAGGATTACAAATATTAGACTTGGCTATTGGATGGGCGAGAGAGAGAGAGAGAGAGAGAGAGAGAGAGAGAGAGAGAGAGAGAGAGAGAGAGAGAGAGAGAGAGAGAGAGAGAAGAGGGAGGGCGAGAGAGGGAGATCGAGAGAGGGAGAGAGATAGAGAGAGAGATCGAGAGAGGGAAAGAGAGATCGAGAGAGGGAGAGAGAGAGATCGAGAGAGGGGGAGATCGAGAGAGAGAGATCGAAAGAGGAGGAGATCGAGAGAGAGAGATCGAGAGAGGGGGAGATCGAGAGAGGGGGAGATTGAGAGAGAGAGATCGAGAGAGAGAGAGATCGAGAGAGAGAGAGATCGAGAGAGGGGGAGATCGAGAGAGGGGGGAGATCGAGAAAGAGAGAGATCCGGAGAGAGGGGGATATCGAGAGATCCGGAGAGAGGAGGAGATCGAGAGATCCGGGGAGAGGGACAGAGAAACGGAGAGAGGGACAGAGAAACGGAGAGAGGTATAGAGAAACGGAGAGAGGGATAGAGAAAGGTAGAGAGGGATAGAGAAAGGTAGAGAGGGATAGAGAAAGGTAGAGAGGGACAGAGAAAGGTAGAGAGAGATAGAGAAACGGAAAGGGATAGAGAAACGGAAAGGGATAGAGAAACGGAAAGGGATAGAGAAACGGAAAGGGATAGAGAAAGGTAGAGAGAGATAGAGAAAGGTAGAGAGAGATAGAGAAAGGTAGAGAGAGATAGAGAAAGGTAGAGAGAGATAGAGAAAGGTAGAGAGAGATAGAGAAAGGTAGAGAGAGATAGAGAAACGGAGAGGGATAGAGAAACGGAGAGGGATAGAGAAACGGAGAGGGATAGAGAAACGGAGAGGGATAGAGAAAGGTAGAGGGATAGAGAAAGGTAGAGGGATAGAGAAAGGTAGAGGGATAGAGAAAGGTAGAGGGATAGAGAAAGGTAGAGAGAGATAGAGAAAGGTAGAGAGAGATAGAGAAAGGTAGAGAGAAATAGAGAAAGGTAGAGAGATAGAGAAAGGTAGAGAGAGATAGAGAAAGGTAGAGAGATAGAGAAAGGTAGAGAGAGATAGAGAAAGGTAGAGAGAGATAGAGAAAGGTAGAGAGATAGAGAGAAATAGAGAAAGGGAGAGAGATAGAAAGGGAGAGAGTGAGAGAGAGAGAGAGTGAGAGAGAGAGTGAGAGAGAGAGGTACAGGCAGATAAGCAGAGAAATAAAGAGACAACGAGTAAAACGAAGGTAGTGAGTGAGTACGGGGATGAGAGAAGCGAAATGAAACACTATTCGATAAACAGCACGTTTTCATGAATAGCAAAGAAGTTCAGCAGACTAATCCGCCGCGTTTTCAGACAACTAGTTGGACATCTCATGTTTTAAGGCGGCTATTTGATTAAATCGACAATGAGAAATAAAAGACAATTTCCCCGAGGGCTTCCTCTCCAACATCGGTTCACTGGCCGACTAATCAAGAACCACGTGTCAAAGGATTCTCCATTTTCTTTCTTTAGGCCATCCCCTCAAAACACTGACACTACTACCCCCCTCGTCCAACCATCTTAATACCCATCCCCACCCGAACTTCAAGTTTTTCTTTTTCTTCTCTTCTTTAAAAAACGTTTTCTTTTATTTAATTTTTCTATGGGTTTCAATTGAATGTTATCGGGCAACCTTTGTACGCCACTGGATAGGTCTTGTTTCATTTACATATCAATCTTGTATATTGCTACAAGTAGGGTGACCCGACATTGCCCGGGATTGAATGATAATCAACGAATGTTTCACTCATATTTCTATTGCCATCGAAATCAGTGAAATCGCCCCTCCCCTTTTTTGTTTTTTTAAAAACAAAATCGATTGATTATCTGCTCTAGATGCTCACGTGCCTCTCGTAGTGAGTTTTTTTTTTACATAGGCATCACTACATTATCAAGGCCAACAGGCCACTCAAGGATAAGGGTTAAAGAGTATACAGTAAAAATTGGACAATATAGTAATCATTAGTAATGAAAATTTGGTAAATTTGATAACGGCTCATCAAGAAATTATTTACGTTAGACTTGAAGACAACCATATTGTAGTCAGCCGGAAAGCAGGAAAACGGAAGACAATTCCACAGGCGTGCAGTTCTAAGAAAGAAGCTTTGTTCATGGAATCTACGTTTAGGTTTAGGCACAGATAAAGAGTGGGGGGAATTATTGATAGTGTCTACAGCTAGACGAGTGTTTCTTGTGAAAGTTTGGCGAGGGGGGACCATAGATTGAAGCTCAGTCGAACACTTTTCATGAAAATAACGATACATCAGAGATAAACTCGCAACATCTCTTCTGTAAGATAGAGGTTGCAAGGAAGAGAAAAGGACATCTCCTACGAGGCTACGAAGTCTATTTTGAACTCTATCAAGGCAGGCCAAGTCCTTTCTAGCAGCTCCTGCCCAGATGTGGCAACAGTATTCCATCCTTGGACGTACCTGGCTCTTATATAGATAGAGAATAGCATCAGCAGTGAGATATCTACCGGATCGATAGAAAGGTCCCACCATTTTTCCAGCGGCCTTGGTTAACAATAGTTAAGAGTTAACAATACATTGTAGTCTACATTGCATTGTAAAGAACCTACTGTTGATTTTATAAAATTATTTTTCCATATAAGGGTTTGAGTTCAAGTTTTAAATACAAAAGTCAAATACTATTGTTCAGTTACTCTCTAAACAGAAGCATTCATTTTGAACGCGCTCCTGTCATATCAAAGAACCTACTGTTGATTTTTATATGCTTTGTCTTACTGGTTGTGTAGTAATAACTTGTTGTGCTTTGTCTAACTGGTTGTGTAGTAATAAACTTGAATTTAAGTTTAAAATGAAAACGTCAAAAGTCGGGCGCAATTGTGCTTTAAACAAAAGCATTCATATTGAACGCGCCATCCATCATATCAAATAACTTACTATCCATTTTATTTCGAGCTTTTCGGATTGTATGATAATAAAACATCTCAGATGGACCTGTGATGTTAAGCTTGGTAAGGTGTTAACTTTGGTCAAAATCGCCGGTTCCTTCTTGCATCGGATTATTTCGATTATCGACGATTATCAATGATATTCCGATACAGAATCTATCTAAGAATTTAACAACGATCGGCCCATCCGTTTCGAGTTCATAGGGAACCAACTCTCACACACAAAGTTCCTTTTATATAATAGTAGAGATACAGAAAATACTTTCAATTTTCCTATTTTTTTTTTTTGTAACAAATTCTTACAACATCGTCTTTTGTTAAACTAGCAAATATATGTATCATTTGGATTCTTCGGACAACTGTTCCCATCTTGAGTGTCATTTTTCACAATGTTTCGGTAGATGTAACCCCCGACCTTCTTCAGTTGTATCTTGTCGAACCCGCAAGGACCCGTGGCAAAGTGGTTAGAATACCGGGGAAAATTGTAAAAGTGATATTTTCTTGAAGGTTGAATGTTTAATTCTCAGAGTGGGCAAATGAAAAGTATAATTGCAAATTACTTTGGATCTCTATCCAGTTATGGCTGGTGATCACGTAGAAAAATAAATTCTGGAGCACAAATGTCTGCTCGTTTTAATGGTGTCATTTCCGTCTTGGTAACTCCTCAATTTTTGAGTTTTAAAACAATAGTAGACTTTACATTTAGAATGATCCTCAGATATATACATATACAAGCAGGCCAACCGGCAGTGCCCGTTTGTAAAATACGCTTAAATTTATTTATTATTTATTATTTATTTTAATTTAAGATATAGTAATGATTGAAAAACAAAATAAGGACTAGTGCGCCACCACTGCTAATCGAAACAAAAAAAAAAAAATTAGCTTACGAGTAACTTTTTTCTTTGACGTTGATGCCAAAGCTATGAAAACATGTTTGCTGCAAGGCAAAAAATTAAATACAAGATATACGACGTTTCAGGTCTGTAGACTAACAAGAGGCGCTTGGTAGGCAATTTTTTTAAACACACATTACATGTACATTATATATATATATATATATATATATATATATATATATATACATATACATACACACACACATATATACACATACATACATATACACATACATATACAAACATACATACATACACACATACCTATATATATATGATGATTGCAACGTCTTGTCAGACGAGTGCCACTCCCTTGGACATTTAAAATCCATGATTCCAAATGTCTGAGGGAGTATCTATACACATATGATGTTACAGAGTCTTAGCTTTGTAGGACAGCTAAGTCTCTCTCTCGGTTCAAAATGTTGAGATCCAGCAACAAGCAAGAGCAAGATAGCTAGCAAACAAATAAAACTGCAGACCAGCTTAATGCGGGTACTGATCTTCCGCTTTATGGTTTTTTAAATTAGAGATTTGCTTCTCCTAGAAAGGTGGCCTTCACCACGGCTTACGGGAGCCCTCTCTACCCCAATACACATATACACACACAAATATACACGGTGCTAGTTGGCCGTTGACCGAGAAAAAGAGTTCATTCGCCCTTTGGAAGGTCTTGTTTTTAATCCTTCAGAGAGACTAGCCGTCCTCCTCACCAAAAATGTCTGGTGGGGGAACCAGTTTAGTCGCCAGTGACCCGACCATGAGGCAGGTAGTACTGGGTTACATGGTACTAGTAGCATATGACATGACCTGACATATATATATATATATATATATACACATACACATATATATATACACATATACACATACATATATATACATACACACATACATATATATACATACACACATACATATATATACATACACACATACATATACAATATATATATATACAATATATATATACACAATATATATATATATACAATATATATATATACAATAGATACATATACACAATATATATATATATACACAATATATATATATACAATATATATACAATATATATATACACAATATATATATATACAATATATATACAATATATATATATACAATATATATACAATATATATATATATATACAATATAAATATATATATACAATATATATATATATATACAATATATATATATATATACAATATATATATATATATATACAATATATATATACAATATATATATATATATACAATATATATATATATATATACAATATATATATATACAATATATATATATATACAATATATATATATATATACAATATATATATATATATACAATATATATATATACAATATATATATATATATACAATATATATATATACAATATATATATATATACAATATATATATATATATACAATATATATACAATATATATATATACAATATATATATATATATACAATATATATATATATATACAATATATATATATATACAATATATATATATATATACAATATATATATACAATATATATATATATACAATATATATATACAATATATATATATACAATATATATATATACAATATATATATATATACAATATATATATACACAATATATATATACACAATATATATACACAATATATATATACACAATATATATGTATACACAATATATATACACACAATATATATATATACACAATATATATATATACAATATATATATATACACAATATATATATACAATATATATATATATACAATATATATATATATACAATATATATATATATACAATATATATATACAATATATATATATATACAATATATATATATATACACAATATATATATATACAATATATATATATACAATATATATATATATAATATATATATATACAATATATATACAATATATATATATACAATATATAAATATACAATATATATATATACAATATATATATATATATACAATATATATATATACACAATATATATATATATACAATATATATATATATACAATATATATATATACAATATATATATATACAATATATATATACAATATATATATACAATATATATATATATATATACAATATATATATATATATACAATATATATATATATATATATATATATATACAATATATATATATATATATACAATATATATATATATACAATATATATATACAATATATATATATATACAATATATATATACAATATATATATATATATACAATATATATATACAATATATATATATATATACAATATATATATACAATATATATATATATATACAATATATATATACAATATATATATATATATACAATATATATATACATACAATATATATATACAATATATATATATACAGTATATATATATACAATATATATATACAGTATATATATATACAATATATATATAACAATATATATATAACAATATATATATAACAATATATATATATACAATATATATATATACAATATATATATACAATATATATATATATACAATATATATATATACAATAAATATATATACATACAATATATATACAATATATATATATACATACAATATATATATACAATATATATATATACAATATATATATACTATATATATATATACAATATATATATATACTATATATATATACTATATATATATATACAATATATATATATACAATATATATATACAACATATATATATACAATATATATATACAACATATATATACAACATATATATACAATATATATATACAATATATATATACAATATATATATAAATATATATATATACAATATATATATATACAATATATATATATACAATGTATATATATACAATATATATATATATACAATATATATATATATACAATATATATATATATACAATATATATATATATACAATATATATATATACAATATATATATATACAATATATATATACAATATATATATATACAATATATATATATACAATATATATATATACAATATATATATACAATATATATATACAATATATATATATATACAATATATATATATATACAATATATATATATAGAATACATATATATACAATATATATATATAGAATACATATATATATACAATATATATATATACAATATATATATATACAATATATATATATACAATATATATATACAATATATATATATACAATATATATATATATACAATATATATATATATACAATATATATATACAATATATATATATACAATATATATATATACAATATATATATATATATACAATATATATATACAATATATATATATACACAATATATATATACAATATATATATATATATACAATATATATATACAATATATATATACAATATATACAATATATATATACAATATATACAATATATATATATACAATATATATATATACATACAATATATATATACATACAATATATATATACATACAATATATATACATACAATATATATATACATACAATATATATATACATACAATATATATATATACATACAATATATATATAAATACAATATATATATACATACAATATATATATACATACAATATATATATACATACAATATGTATATATATATACATACAATATATATATACATACAATATATATATACATACAATATATATATACATACAATATGTATATATATACAATATGTATATATATACATACAATATATATATACATACAATATATATATACATACAATATATATATACATACAATATATATATATACAATATATATATATATACAATATATATATATATACAATATATATATATATACAATATATATATATACACAATATATATATATACATACAATATATATATACATACAATATATATATATACATACAATATATATATATACATACAATATATATATATACATACAATATATATATACATACAATATATATATACATACAATATATATATACATACAATATATATATACATACAATATATATACAATATATATAATATATATATATATATACAATATATATATACAATATATATATATATATACTTTATATATATACAATATATATATACAATATATATATACAATATATATATATATACAATATATATATACAATATATATATATATACAATATATATATATACAATATATATATATACAATATATATATATACAATATATATATATATACAATATATATATACAATATATATACATACAATATATATATACAATATATATATACTTTATATATATACAATATATATATACAATATATATATATACACAATATATATCTATACACATACAATATATATATACACATACAATATATATACACATACAATATATATATACACATACAATATATATATATACATACAATATATATACACACAATATATATACACACAATATATATATACAATATATATATATTTATACAATATATATATTTATACAATATATATATATTTATACAATATATATATATTTATACAATATATATATATTTATACAATATATATATATTTATACAATATATATATACAATATATATATATTTATACAATATATATATACAATATATATATATTTATACAATATATATATATATATTTATACAATATATATATATATATTTATACAATATATATATATATATTTATACAATATATATATATTTATACAATATATACATATTTATACAATATATACATATTTATACAATATATACATATTTATACAATATGTACATATTTATGCAATATATACATATTTATACAATATATATATATTTATACAATATATACATATTTATACAATATATATATATTTATACAATATATACATATTTATACAATATATACATATTTATACAATATATACATATTTATACAATATATACATATTTATACAATATATACATATTTACACAATATATATATATTTATATAACATATAATATATATATTATATAATATATATATTTTATAATATATATGAGAAATATATATATCTTATATTATCAATAGGACCCAGCGTTGACTGGTGTCAAAAACAGCCTACAGAAAATCGACTCTGATTTATGAAAGTACTAGCGGGGGGGGGGTACCCGCCGTTGCCCGTGTGTTTTTAGGTGTGTGTATCGGGGGGATAAGTAATAACCCTGGAACGATGTTAAAAAAATCGGAAAAACTCATCCAAAAAAAAAAAAAAAAACAGCGAAAAAAAAAACCCGCTGTGTGTATAGCCGGGGGGGGAGTAAACTAAAAAATAAGCGAAGTAAAAAAATAAAGAAACGTTGCCCGCGTGTCTAAAGACGTAATCGAAAAAAAAAGTTTTTCTCCTGAGGCTGGATTGAACCCGGAAGGCGGAGGTGAAACTAACTGCAACCACTTAACTGTCTAGACTAAGAGTAAAAGGAATTGATTATAGCGTTAAAATAAGGGTTATAAAGCGAGTGAAAGAGGTTTGATTTACAGATACCCACTAAATGAGGTCATCGCGGGAACGTTACGAAATTATGTTTTCGTTTCCTGTCTAGACATCGTTCTCTATCTATCTGTGTGTGTGTCTCTCTCTCTCTGTTTGCGTTTGTGTATGTGTGTGTGTGTCTCTCTCTCACTCTTCGTCTTCCTTACTCTAAAGACTGGAAAATGGCGTCTGGCTGTTTTTATTTTTAAAAGCTTCGGTTGTTAATATTTTTTGTAAGCGTATTTTTTTTTACTTCACATGTTTGGCTTGTTATTTTCGTTTACCTATCGTATCTAACTATTTTGAATGTCCTAATAAATTTGGTAACGTTGTCATAGCGTAGAAGTTCATAGATTTGCTTTAATTAAATTTTTTTTACCGATAACAACATTTTTATATTGTAAATTCAGACTGCCATTCAGCTTGCTGACGTCAAGATCAAGTGACATGACTCAGCGGGATTTAAATACAAGTTGACCCAAAATAAACGGCCCCGTCCGTGTATACTTTATGTAGAAGAGTTGGCGCCCGTATTTTTGGGGCAGTTATAAATCGATTGAAAAATATTTAATGTTTAACATTAAAATGTCACTTTTTTGCCCCCCCCCTGCAGAAAATCGATCAGATGACGCACTTCTGATGGTAATTTTTGGCCAACTTTTCGATATTTGTCGTCTGGAAGGTGGGGCTTTCATATGAGACTAAGTTTGTGTATTTTTGTTCCGTCGGTCGAAAGTTTTTATCAGACACACAAACATACATACATATCCACAAACATACATACATTTTCGCTTTTATATATATAGACTAGCGAGGGGTACCCGGCATTGCCCGTGTGTTTTTCGGTGTGTGTGAAAAAAACCCCGAAGCCTTGACGCCCGTGAAAAAAAACGAAGCCTTGACGATGCGCAGTTGGAAAATAGTAAAGTGTGAAAAAAAACAGGTGCGCGTTTTGATTGACGTGACGGCGATAGGTATTCAGCAGTTGGCATTTTGTGCGGGACAGTTTTAATGAGGTCAATAAAACTGCTCCCTCGTCTCAGAATGAAAGCTACCGTCTGATATGACGAAGTCGATATTGAACAAACGTTACTTAGCTCTCTAGAGACCACTGGCTGTCGGCCTGTGGGTATTTATTTGCTCCCCCACCGAGCAAATTAGGCACAAGGCCAATTTTTATTGTGAGGAGTCAAGGGAGGGGAAGGGAAAAAAGGGGACCAGCTCCCGAGAGGAGAGAAATGGGAGCTGGTTAAAAGTCAAGCATGTGGGGTTGCCCCCACATCTGGTCTTTGCTAGTCATAGCTAGTCCTAGCTAGTCATAGCTTGCAGCATCTGTCGAACAGATACTACACTTTGATCTTGACACCCGGGCCCCGGAGGGCGCGCGGGCAAGCGGCCTGACGGCCTGTGGATATTTATTTGCTCCCCCACCGAGCAAATTAGGCACAAGGCCAATTTTTATTGTGAGGAGTCAAGGGAGGGGGAAGGGAAAAAAGCGGACCAGCTCCCGAGAGGAGGGAAATGGGAGCTGGTTAAAGGTCAAGCATGTGGGGTTGCCCCCACATCTGGTCTTTGCTAGTCATAGCTAGTCCTAGCTAGTCATAGCTTGCAGCATCTGCCGGAACAGATACTACACTTTGATCATGTCACCCGGGCCCCGGAGGGTGCGCGGTCAAGCGGCCTGTGATTAGAGTCGAGTTTCGCTTTTTGTTTATACCGAAAACCGAATGTAAGGCGTGCCGATGCGGGAAATGTGGAATAAGTAACGTTTGAAAGTCAATAAAATTAAATAGACAGGCGAGCTCTGTGGTTAAGTGTGAGATATTACAATTTATAGATGATATAAAAAGTTTTAAGAAGTTGCAAAGTGAGCGAGCGCTTCTCTGAAAGAAGCTTTTTGTGGACATCGAGGTAAGCGTACATACATACATACATACATGATGATTGCAACGTCTTGTCAGACGAGTGCCACTCCCTCAGACATTTAAAATCCATGAGCCCAAATGTCTGAGGGAGTATCTATACAAAGATGATGTTACAGAGTCTTAGCTTTGTACGGCAGCTAATTCTCTCTCTCTCGGTTCAAAATGTTGAGATCCAGCAACAAGCAAGAGCAAGATAGCCAGCAACAAATTAAACTGCAGACCAGCTAAATGCGGGTAATGGTCTTCCGCTTTATGTTTTTTTTAAAAATCAGATTGCCGTAGGTCTAAACACCATAATTTAAATACAGGTGTACCTCAGGGGTCCATAATTGTATGACGAGACCCCTGGCGACACCAGATGATCGAGCTTTTGAAATAGAGGAAGAGAAGATGGGAGAGGATGAGGTATGGTCAGGGGGGGCATGCTGACACTTGATCAAGGAAAAACAGATGTTTATGAAAAATGTCCAGAAGAAATAAAATATTTCAATGGGAAATAAATAGTTATCGCTTATCACATCAGTGCCGGGGTGGGGTTTTTAAGAGAAAGACAAACGCGAATTGACATCTATCAACAACGAAAAGGTTGTTTTTAAAACCTCTGAGCGATATGGAAGACAGCTGGCGTGACTAATAACTCCTAATTACATAAGTTAGTTGGACAGATAAATAAATAAATTGAACCTAGGGAGAGATATGGTCATTAATGAGGGAGAAGGTTCGGGACAAAAGAAAGAAGAAAAAGGGAGTACAAATTAATAGGATAAAAGAAAGAGGGAGAGGAAGGGAAGAAAAAGTAAGAATAACTCCAAAAAAAGGGGGAAGGAGGAATTTCTGATTTGATAAAAACGATTGGCTTTTTGGAGTTAGGGTCTTTAGCCCTTTTTACTGACTGGCATTCAAGGTGTCCACATGGGGGGCGAACATCAATAAGAGCTAAGTTGAAAAGCTCTTGTTCTTAGTTGGGAAATTGATTAGTGGAACTTAAGTATACAACCTGCATCATGAAGCTTGAATCAAAGAACTCGACTAAACAAGTGTAAAACGATTTATGAATTATTTTGTTTCGTTATATAAAAATGTTCCAGAGTTTTTCCTTGTTTCTCGACTTGCCAGCCGGAATGAAGATGCAGTTTATTTCAGGTATGCCCTGACGCCAGATGATGAAGGAGACAGACTGGATCCAGCTCAAAGCCAGAGTGACGGCCAAAATCGACAATGTTGCCACACAGACTTAGGGTCATGCACATTTCACGTGCCCTGAGCAGCAGAAGATATTTTCCAGTGACCAGTGAGAGTCTGGTCACCCTTGAGGGGTCCACCACTAGACAAGTAAGAATGTAGCCCTGTTGGGTTGCATCTATGGTCCTGTGAGCTGGGAGCGACGAACACGACCAGAAGTACATCAGAAGTATGCTCCCGTGAACCAGGATAGCGACGGATGCGGCCCGGCCCTCTGAGAAGGGGGAGGGGTAAGGGTTATAATTGGAGTTTTTAGTTTTTATTTTTTTAACAAAGGAGTAACCACTCAAAGATAAGGGTTGATGAGTGTACAGTAGTCAATGGGAAAATGTAGTCATCATTAGTAGTGGAAAATTGGTAAATTGGATTACTTAAGGAGATGGCTCATCAAGAACTTGTTTACGTTGGACTTGAAGACGACCATATTATAGTCAGTTGGAAAGCAAGAAAACGGCAAAGAGTTCCACAGGCATGCAGTTCTAATAAATAAGCTTTGTTCATGAATACGTTTAGCTTAAGGCACATCCATAAACCACCTTCATGATAAAATTGTGCTAAAGTACACTGGCTGATTACACCACGCTTTATAATAGACATCGGAGAAAAACAAATGTACACACATCCAAGGTAATGACAAAAACCCTTGAAAATAACGTTTAGTGTGCAGGGGAACGCATCGTAAACAGATGGTAACAGTTAATGTTACTAAAACTAAGCTTCTTTTATCTAATTACAAAAATCCTTCTCAACCACCGATTGCCATAACAAATAAAACCCCAACTGAGAGCCTAACTTTTAGACTCCTCGGCGTATCATTCACATGAAACATGAATTGTGACAAATACACTGAGGACACCGCCAAGCCTGCTGCAAAAAGGTTGACTTTCTACCATGCTAGAAAATTTGTACCACCAGATAGTATCCTAAACTTTTTAAAGCCACAACCTTACCATGTATGGATTATTGTTGCCGCATATATAGTATCCATCACTAGTCTAACTCTTATTCGGAGACCAAAAAAAAAAAAGGTCTCAAATCTAATAAGTCCTGCATTATTGGTCAAACATCAACCTATATCTCATCGCTACTATATTATGTCGTGTCAGTTTTGCAAGTATTTTAATGAAATGTGCTATGACGATCTCCGTACACATGTATTCCCTGACTGACTAATTTGACAAGCAGCAAAATCCCACCCTTTCCATGTTGAGGTCGTTTTACAAGTATTTTAATGAAATGTGCTATGACGATCTCCGTACACATGTATTCCCTGACTGACTAATTTGACAAGCAGCAAAATCCCACCCTTTCCATGTTGAGCCTTTTACTCTAATAGCTTCTTCCTTTAGACTGCTAGAATTTGGAAATCGCTCCATGTTTCCTGACCGTACTAATCTGCAAAAGTTTAAATGCGAACATACATCTCGCTGCTTAACTCCCAGAACAGTCCTCTCTTAGACACGATCTTTAATAATAGTCCTCAAATTAGCAATTTGCTGTTTTGAAATAAAAAAAAGAGTAAAGAAGAATTTTCTAACGTCCAAGAAAAATGAACGACCCCTTGCATTATTCGGATTCAAGTGGTGGCATTCAAATTACAAAGGAGAACTTCCTTGTTGACCTGAAAGGATCTCCCTCAGAAAGAGGAAGGATAAGTGTTTTTCTTTTTTTGCGTTCAACCTGCCAAAATTAAGTGTTTGTTGATTGGTCAAAGAGAATCCTTTAAGCCAATCCCATAAAGCCCTTTTTTTTTCCTTTTTTTTTTTTAAGAGTATGGGTGTTTAAGTTAAGAAATGGAGTTAAACGTTTTTTTCTTTTTTTATTAATAACAATGTTCACTGGCACTGATGCTTTCAACAGATTAGCGGAATTGGCATAATGGCTAGAATATTGGCTAATGGGCCAAGAGACCAGAGGCAAAATTCAAAGACTTAAAGATGGCACTAAATGCCAACTTGGTAAAGATTCAGCATTCTAAGATAAAGATCCAGGGTAAGTCGATTAGTTAATGAAAATGGTGCGCCCCCCCTCCACCTGTGTTGTATCCAATAAAAAGATTGCCTTTTCCCCCTCTGATATCATTAAACTACCTTAGAATATTCGATGCATCTTTAAAAAAAAAAAAAAAAAAAAAAAGGATCAGAGGAATGAAGCGATTTTCTAGTATGAAAAGTATTAGAGTTTCTTTTTTCATTATTAGCTCACAAGAAGCTTTCACGCAGGTCATCAGAGATCTCTTCTTGAAAACAACCCGTGATCTCTCCTGAAAACTACTCTCCACCTCTTTCGTTAACATTTGCAAATAAATTTTCGTTATCGCAACAGCCGCTAACCACTACTGTCTCGCTGGTAGCGACCATTGGTCTCCACTGGGATTTGAATGGCAATAGGCCTCCTCAAGGTACCAGTTCTCTTCGCACTTGTCCAGCGGAGGTCTGGTCAGTGCTCACTCCTCCATCATTCCATCTTCCTTGACTCTTGACATCACTCTTTTTTCGGGGGGGGGGGGGCGGTGATGAGAAGGGTGAGGGGATAGAGAACGTGTAGATATGCAGCTTCAATGTTTTTGGCTCCATGTAACACTTCTTCATGTTTTGCCTCTTTAGCAGTTTGTCTGGGTTGTGCATATGGCTCATGTGTAATAATCTCCGCATTCAAGGGGTTTCCTTTATATTTCAGCTGTTTTCATGATTGTATTTGTTGTACCCTTCCAGCCATTCCTGATTTCAATTTCTCCCATTCTTTTTTTCAAAGTTTTTTCGGAATGTTCCTAGTGCTGCTGCTATCATTACTATTATTATTACTATTATCATTACTATTATTATCATTACTATTATCATTATTACTATTATCATTACTATCTATATATGAATTTGCTTGTCCGTATGGTGTCACGTCATCATCATCGCAAACATTAATTAATGAAACGCGTCATCATCATCGCAAACATTAATTAATGTGAATTATCTCCCTTTATTTTCACTCTTTATTAGTTAAAAAATCATTAACCCCTTTTATTTTCCAAAGTTCCCGAACAACAACAACAAAAAAAAAAATATATATATGAAATGTGTTTTTATGGTTCTCAATTATTTTAAAGAAAATTATGCATAGAAGGTATCGTTCCACAGTTTAAATAGTATTTTACTTACATTTTTAACGATGTCTTCTGTTTATTATTGTAGTGAATACGGAACGCTTATTTTATTTTATTCAGTAAAAAATATATTTTTTACATTTAACGCTACGAGTTCGTTTTTTTTGGTTTTTTTTACTGTGCCACTTTTTAAAATTTATTTTTGAGTGAGCCTTACATAACAAAACAATATGTTTAGAAATACATGTTACAAAAGTCAAGAATGACTTTATTAAATAATCACCAAAGTCACCATTCGCAAATACACTGAGTAACACAGAATCCAAACATATTTTACGTCTTGTTCTGTTTTGTTTTTGTTTTACGGCATATCAATCCTTTTTCGCGTTATTTAATGCCGAATCGAGTAATTTTGTAACATTTATACATCTTCACGTTGTTTACATAGTTATTATTTATGTTTTGTCTGTTTTATTTTGCTTCTTTTACAGGCATTCATCATCTTCTAATGTCCACCGACAGGGACACAACAATTTTTTTTAATATGAAATAAAACACTTATTTATTTCCTATTTAAAGATTTTCAGTATATTTTATTTAACTGAAGAAATATTTATTGTTCATACATATATTTTTTCCATTATTTTTATTACATTGTTAGGTGAAGTTTCAGAAAAGTTACCCCCCTCCCCATATTAAGAATGGCTTTCGGCATGATTCTTACAATAGCGGTATCAAAGTTTTTTATTTTTTATTTTAAAACAAATTATAAAAAAAAAAGATACAAGACCATTAAATTTTTTTTTCATTAAATCGCTATTTAGGTGAAGGTTCAAAATACTGTTTCAGTGTTTCAATAATTATGGTTTAAATAAATATTTATTCCTTATTTAAAGATTTACAGTATAATTTATACAGGAAGTCCTAGGAATCTACAACAGTTTTATCAATTTATTTAACTGAAGAAATATTTATTGTTCATACATATATTTTTCCCTTATTTTTTTTTACATTGTTAGGTAAAGTTTCAGAATAGTTAACCCCCTCCCCATATTAAGAATGGCTTTCAGCATGATTCTTACAATAGTGTTATCAAAGTTTATTGATTTTTCTTATTTAACAAAAATTATAAAAAAGATACAAGAACATTTTAAACATTTTTTTCATTAAATGGTTATTAAGGTGAAGGTTTAGAATAGTCAAACCCTCTCCCCTTATTAAGAATGCCATTTTTATTATTTCAGCATGATGCTTACATTTTTCTTAATATAAAACAAAAGATACAAGAAAATGTTAAGCTTTTTTTTTAAATTAAAATGTTAGATCAAAGTTCGAAATAACTTACTTTATAGCCAATTAGCCAGCTGTATTAAAATGTTTTAGCATTTAATACCTAATAAGGTTTTCGCTTCAATTGTCACAAGCAGACAATATCGATTCAAAGGAGGTAATTCGTCAACAATTGTTTTAGCCGAATTTTACGGTACAGTGTAGTGGACTGGTGGATATATTATACATATCCCCCAGTTTGTATTTATTTACTTCCCCACTGAGCAAATTAGACACAAGGCCGTTTTTTAATGTGGAGAGAGAAGGAGGGGGGGGGGGGAAATGGGGGACCAGCTCCCGATGGGTGGGAAATGGGAGTTTGATAGGAACTGTTGGTATGAAGGGTTGCCCCTACATTGACCAATGTAGATATGTGGGGTTACTCCCACATATGGTCTTTGCTTGCAGTATCTGTCGGAACAGATACTACACTTTGATCTTGTCGCCCGGGTCGCAAAGGGCGGGGGCCAGTGTATATACATATCCCCCAGTTATTCATTTGCTAAAAGCAATATTTAATGAGCATGGTTCTTCTTGTCAGGCAATGGGTTTACCTGAACCAACAGGTGATCCTCCAATAGATAATATGACTCGAAATACAAACGGGCCTAATGTTGAATTGTTAAACAATGAATAATTGGAGGTCTTTAATACTATAATCAAGGCTGTCATGGCAACTGAAAAAGTAGCTCCACACAGCAATTGCTTCTATTTAGATGCCTCAGCCGGATCAGGAAAAACCTTTTTATTCAACATGTTATATGATTACTTCACCTCCAGTAGTACTGTAACCGCCACTGCGGCATTGCTGCAATGCTACTAACTTCAGGGAAAACACTCCACAGTATATTCAAACTACCTGTACCTCTGACAGAAACCAGTGTCTAACGTTTCTCCTATATCAGAGCATGCTTCTTTTTTTGAGAAAGGTAAAGGTATTCATCATAGACGAAGCCTCTATGATACCTAATCATGCACTGCTTGCTATAGATAGATGTTAAAAGATATAATGGGTAATGATAAAATATTTGGTGGAAAATTTCTCA
The DNA here is from genome assembly GCF_053919585.1 of Euprymna scolopes. NCBI lineage: Eukaryota > Metazoa > Mollusca > Cephalopoda > Sepiida > Sepiolidae > Euprymna > Euprymna scolopes. Next base: position 126,203,484 of record NC_136485.1, read on the forward strand.
TACTTGGAGGTGACTTCAGGCAAATTTTGCCAGTAGTGCCACATGGATCACCTACATCTATTATAGACACCTGTCTTAAAAGATGCCCATTGTGGCATCATTTCAGTCAATTACAACTAACACAAAACGTCAGAACTAACATAAATGAACAGGAGTTTTCTAGATGGCTCCTTCATCTTGGTAATGGTACACTAACGAGCAGTCTTAATGACGTTCCTGTAGGTGCCATAGATGTTCCTGATGATTCGGTATGTAATGGTTCTCTAATCTCAGAAATATTTGATTGCAGCCCTCAAGAAATGGAAAATAGAATCATCATGACTCTAAAAAATACAGAATGTTTAAAAGTAAATGTAGAAATTCTAAATAATCTTCCCGGAGGCATAAATACATATTTAAGTACAGATTACATCTCCGATGATGATGCTGAACTTCAAAATTATCCTATCGAGTTCATAAATTCATTAACTCCATCTGGAATGTCATCTCACCGAATTAATGTGAAAATAGGGGCAATAGTAATGCGACTGCGAAATTTATCCATAAATCAAGGACTTTGTAATGGAACTAGGATGAAAATAAAAGAATATCATCAAAACAGCATCATTGCTATTTTAATTAATGGATCTAATAGAGGTTCCACAGTTATCATTCCAAGAATTTAGTTAAAGCCAAGTGATACAAATGTTCCGTTTGCATTTCATCGGATACAGTTTCCAATGCGATTAGCATATTCACTGACCATCAATAAAGCACAAGGCCAAACTTTTGATAAGGTTGGTATATATCTTCAACAACCTGTATTTTCTCATGGTCAGCTGTATGTGGCATTTTCAAGAGCTCGATCTAAGTACAGTGTGAAATTTTAGGTAATGCAACTGCATAGAGATGATAATAAGGGCAGAAAGTGTGGTGTAACATATACTAAGAATATTGTTTACCGTGAAGTGTTATGAAAACAATCAGGAACAGCTATGGAATCTAAAAATTAACTTGGATGTAAATATGATTTTGGAAAAAAATGTTTTTAATTGCTTTCCTTATATTTAAAATTCAGAATTTGATGAAAAAGTAGTGTACAGTTTGTTTAACTTTACTTAATTATATAACATTGACATAAATTTGATAGGTACAACCTACCTCACATAATTTTGATTATCAAAAAGTCAAAATTTAACTGTACTTCGTAAGTTTTACAGAAACACTTCATTTTCTATGCACACAAGAATCTGAATATTATAACAGATTACAATGTTTTTATGGAAAAAACTTTTGTACAGAAAATTCAAAGTGTTCTATTTATATTATCAGGAAGTTGTGATGCATTAATTGAAATCTATATCAATAATTCGACTTAAAAAATATTTGTGAATTTCCAAATCTTCATTGAATAAAATTAAAAATAAATAGAAAAGTCTATTGCATATGTAACAGTTGGCGGTTGCTTATTTAACTTCATTAAAAGCTATCAAAGTCAACCAAGAGCTGCTCAATAGTCTGGCTTAATGGATCATTTATCAAGGAACGAAGATGGTTATTCTGGTGTACCAGTTATTCTACTATCTACATTTACAGGAAGTCCTAGGAATCTACAACAGCTTTATCAAGATGCAATGGCAGTTTTCTGTGACCTATTCATTACTCACACGTGTAATCCAAAATGTCCTGAAATATTAAACAACTTGGGGTCATCAGAACTTGCACAAAATCGATGTCAACAATGTCACAGTTTTTTTTAAATTCACAGTCTGACTCCCAAGAACCTGCTGACTGACTACTATTCTCACTCCAAGCAGCTGATCGACGTCTCTGTCACCGCCTCAATCATCACCAGCACTTCCTGACAATATCAACAGCATCAGTTACGATCGCATTGACCTTCAATAAAAGTTTAAACTAAAGTTATTTGTTCTACTTGCTTCCATACGTTCATTTTTGTAATATAACAATCAGGAATTTCTTACTGATGCGTTTTAAAAGATTTGAACTACCGTGGAATTTCCACGGGTCCTGCTAGTTATTATTATTACTATTATCATTACTAATATTATCACTATTATTCCGGTGCAAAACATTCAATCGATTTAAAATTTCATCTTAAAAATTAAAAACTGTTTTTGAAAATCTGTATTCATAGCATTAACGACTTTTGCTTTCTAATTTGATTCCCCATGTCAACAAGCTTATAAATGCCTCTGGCTGTTAAGGGGTCAAAATTCAACGGTTTGACCTTTGAGAACTCTACCGAACTCCTCCGCCAATTTTGGGTATAAACAATTGAAATTTGAGACATAGGTTCCTTGGGATGGATCTTAATAACTTTATTTGAGTCCAAAACAATAAATGTTAAGGGGGTCATAATATTAGGCCGTTTTTAATGTGGAGAAAGAGGGAAAGGGGAGGGAAAAGGGGACCAGCTCCCGATGGGTGGGAAATGGGAGCTGGACAGTGACAATTGGTATGAAGGACCGCCCCCACATTGACCAAGGTCTCATATGTGGGGTCGCCCCACATATGGTCCTTGCCTGCAGCATCTACCGGAACAGACACTACACTTTGATCCTGACCCGAAGGCCAAGAACAACAGAAAAAAAGGCTTGCCTCTTTTCTATTTATTTAATGTATTGTTTGCTTGCCCACGAAAGCAAATTAGACACAAGGCCGTTTTTAATGTGGATAAAAAACAGCTCCCCTAAAAGTAGGCAAAAAGGGGCACTCTGGTTACCAAAAATAATAATTGTCCAAGTATAGAGGGTCTCCCCTCCATTGACTGGTGCAAATTATCTTAAGTGCAGCATCGGCAGAACAGATACACTTTGAGGTATTTATTTGCTCTCCCACTGAGCAAATTAGGCACAAGGCCGATTTTTAAAGTGAGGAGTGAAGGGGAAATAGGGACCAACTCCCCGGGGGGTAGGGGAGCTGGATAGTGACAATTGGTATGAAGGGTTGCCCCTTCATTGACCAAGGTCTTATATGTGGGGTCGCCCCCACATATGGTCTTTGCTTGCAGTATCTGCCGGAACAGATGGTATTTATTTGCTCCCCCACCGAGCAAATTAGGCACAAGGCCGATTTTTAATGTGAGGAGTGAAGGGAGGGGGAAGGTAAAAAGGGGACCAGCTCCTGAGAGGTGGGAAATGGGAGCTGGTTAAAGGTCAGGCATGTGGGGTTGCCCCCACATCTGGTCTTTGCTAGTCATAGCTTGCAGCATCTGCCGGAACAGATGGTATTTATTTGCTCCCCCACTAAGCAAATTAGGCACAAGGCCGTTTTTAATGTGAGGTAAAAACCAGCTCCCCTAAAAGTAGGCAAAAAGGGGGCACTCTGGTTACCAAAAATAATAATTGTCCCAGTATAGAGGGTTTCCCCTCCATTGACTGGTACAAATTATCTTAAGTGCAGCATCTGCCGGAACAGATACTACACTTTGATCTTGGCCCGAAGGCCAAGAACAACAGGGTATTTATTTGCTCCCCAAACGAGGAAATTAGGCACAAGGCCGATTTTTTGTATGAGGAGTGAAGGGGAAATGGGGACCAGCTCTCCGGGGAGTAGGGGAGCTGGATAGTGACAATTGGTATGAAGGGTTGCCCCTACATTGACCAATGTCTGATATGCGAGGGTAATCCCCACATATGGTCTTTGCTTGCAGTATCTGCCGGAAAAATACTACACTTTGATCCCGGCCCGAAGGCCAAGGATACCAAAAAGGCAACCCTTTGTTCTATTTATTTAAAAAGAAAATAGAATTTTCTCATATACGAGTGTGGAATTGCATTTACAAGCAAAAGATCTAGCTCATTTACATATTCTTTGAAAAATTCATTTTAATTAATTCCCTATTATTTGCCTCGTTTTTCTAATGGGATAACCATCTTTAGTTAACTATTACATGTAATTATATTCATGCAGATATTCTACATGATTTATACTTGCATAATATTTGCGTAAAATGTTTATAGTAAACACAAAATTGTTTCCCTATATTTATATATACGTATATATTTTTGTTTAAGAAATTTTGCCAACCAAACTTTTCCTAGAGTTTTTGGTCTACAGACATGAACTTCATATATAAGGTATTTGAATCCATGCAAAACTTTATATTTGGGGGTTAGCCCGGAAAAATCGGCGCAAAAGTGTGAAAATTAAAAAAAAAAAAAAAAAAATGAAATGAAATTTGCCAGGTGAAGGTCAAACGCCGGCATTACGAATGCATAACGTAGAAGCTATTCGTTTTTGTTTTAATTTTTAGCCTTGCAGTAAACATGTTTTCATAGCCCAGTCATTGACGGCAGAGGCAAAATAAATATATATGTATAAGTGAAAATGTCTGTCTTTTCTCTATAGTAGTTAAGGAAGACCATTATACAGAAAGGCAATACTTTACATATTCACACAACCTTATGAACAGTACATAGAGGCCGAGCAAAGCTGGGCGGAACTGCTAGTATATAACTGTTTAAACGTTGTCTAAAGAAGAATTGCTTCCCATCATCCTGGAAAATCTCATCAGTATGCCCTGTATTTAAGAATTCAGGTGATCGTTCATCCCCCTCTCAATACAGGCCAATAAGTCTCCTGTGTGTCATGAGTAAGTTGCTGGAATTTGTGTTAAATAGAGAAGTAATCAACCATCTCAGCAAAAATAACCTTCTTAGTGACACACAATATGGTTTCCGTTCTGCTAGATCTACAGCAGATGTGCTTACAGTTATATCTCATAGGATTAGCGAATCTCTCGACAGAGGCAACCTTTCTAGGGCAATTGCTCTTGATATATCAAAGGCCTTTGATAGGGTATGGCATAAAGGTTTACTTCACAAGATCTCCAGCTATGGTATTGCTGGAAATGTCTTCTCAATTATTAAATCATTTCTCTCTGATAGGTTCATAAGAGTAGTAGTTGATGGGCAAAAATCAGAAGCTCACAGTATAAATGCTGGAGTCCCTCAGGGGTCGATCCTGGGCCCAACTCTTTTCCTGATCTACATTAATGATATGGATTTACACAATATGGATTTAGACAAGCCTGTTCCACAGCAGACATCCTAACTGTGATCTCTGAACGTATATACCATTCACTGGACAAAGCGGGGGAGGGCAGAGCGGTAGCTCTAGATATATCTAAGGCTTTTGACAGGGTATGGCATGTGGGTCTCCTCAGTAAAATCAGATCATACGGTATCACTGGTAGAATACTTAACATAATTAAATCCTTCTTAGATAAGAGAAAAATCCAGGTTGTCCTCGACGGTCGTACATCTAAACAATATGATATAAATGCGGGGGTGCCCCAGGGTTCTATCCTTGGACCTCTATTGTTCCTGATATTCATAAATGACCTCCCCGACAACATTGCCTCTGAGATGGGTATATATGCTGATGACACTACACTCTATGGCAGGCACGACAGGAAGACGAATGAACACATTTCTAAAGAAATGGCAGAAACACTAGAGGAAGACCTCCAATCTGTAGTGGAATGGGGACAAAAGTGGTTGGTCGCGTTCAATGCTGCCAAGACTAAACTAGTTTCATTCAATAATTACAAGAAACCCTCTCTACCACCCATAGCAATGGCCAACGACTCTTTATCTGAGAGTCCATCTTTCAAACTCCTTGGCCTAACGTTCACAGGAAACATGAGTTCGAACAATTACATTGAAGGCATTGCCAGGGCTGCTGCAAGAAAGGTGGGCTCTCTCTACCGTGCTAGAAAACTACTAACACCCGAAAGTATCCTGTACCTCTATAAGGCCACCATTCGCCCATGTATGGAGTATTGCTGCCACATCTGGGCTGGTGCATCTGCTACTAGTCTCTCACTCCTTGACAAGGTTCAAAAGAGAGTCACAAACCTGATAGGCCCTGAACTGGCATCTAAGCTTCAGCCTCTGTCCCATCGACGAAATGTTGCATGTCTCTGCCTTTTCTACAAGTATTTTAGTGGTGAATGCTCTGACGAACTGCAATCACTTGTGCCCCCACAACGTGAGCACCCTCGACAAACCCGACAGGCTGCTAAATCCCACCCCCACACTGTAGAGATCCCTAGATGTAAAAGATCTTTTTACTCCAATAGTTTCTTCCCCAGAACCGATAGACTCTGGAATTCCATTCCAGGTCCCTGCTTCCCCAACAGTACTGACGTGCAGAAGTTCAAGTGTAACGTGAACCGACACCTTGCTGCCCAAATCCCTACATAGTACCCCAGTAGTTGTTCCCCCTGATAGTAGCCCCCTACACCAAAGTGGCAATTTTCCTTGTTTGGGGTGAAAATGTAATAAAAAAAAAAAAAAAAAAAAAATTAATGATCTTCCAAATCACATCCTTACATCATTCGTAGACATTTTTGCTGATGACACTACCATCTATGGTAGCACATCTAAGACAGTAAACGACCAAGTTCTCTCCGATTCTCTCTCCTCTGATCTTGATCACGTTGTACAATGAGGAAAGGAGTGGCTGGTTACTTTTAATGCATCTAAAACCAAGCTTCTATCTTTACATCATCAACGTTCTAATCCACATCTCGCATCAATTGAAATGAATGGCGCTCGTCTTGGGGAGGCCTCAAGTTTTGACAGGCTTCTGGGCTTGACCTTTACTCCTGATCTTAAATGGAATACGTATATTAAATCTGTTGCCAAGGCCGCTGGAAAAATGGTGGGATCCTTCTATCGATCCAGTAGATATCTCACTGCTGATGCAATTCTCTATCTATATAAGAGCCAGATACGTTCAAGGATGGAGTATTATTGCTACATATGGGCAGGAGCTGCTAGAAAAGACTTGTCTGCCTTGATAGAGTTCAAAATAGACTTCGGGGCCTGGTGGGAGATGTCCTTTTCTCTTCGCTGCAACCTCTGTCTCACAGAAGAGATGTTGCGAGTTTGTCTCTGCTTTATCGTTATTTTCATGGAAAGTGTTCGACTGAGTTTCAATCTATGGTCCCCCCTCGCCTAACTTTCACAAGAAACAGTAGACTAGCTGAAAACATTATCAATAATTTTCCCCACTCTTTATCTGTACCTAAACCTAAACATAGATTCCATGATCAAAGCTTCTTCCTTAGAACTGCACGCCTGTGGAATTGTCTTCCGTTTTCCTGCTTTCCATAATATGGTTGTCTTCAAGTCCAACGTGAACAAGTTTCTGATGAGCCGTTCCACTTAGGTTAACAAATTTACCGAACTTCCATTACTATTGATTATTATATTGTCCTTTTGACTACTCTACACTCTTTAACCCTTATCCTTGAGTGGCCTATCGGCCTTGATAAGTGGTGACGTCTATGTAAAAAAAATTATATATATATATATATATATATATGTGTAAGTAACCTTGTCTCTGTATGTGTACGGAACTGTCTCTACAAAACTATTGTCAATTTTTTTATCTACAGACTTAAAACTTTATATATAAAGGATTCAGACCTGTGAACCAAATTCGATTTTGTTGTTAGCCAAAATAAAAACAAATAGCTGCTAAAGGATCAAAATTAAGAAATTGGAACATGACGGGCGCAAGTTGGTATCCTTCACGCATGCATTTGTACGTTTGTCACTTAATTTGTAAAGTTTTAATATCTATATTGACTTAGTTCAGATGATAGCGAATAACGCTTTAAAAAAAAGGTAAATGTTTTAGTTTCTAATTCTAGCTGATGGTACTCAAGTCCTTTTTTTTAAACATTTAAAATCAGTACTATATATTCTGTACAATATAATAATCAATAGATAATTAGCCCTATAATAATAAATACGAAACCTGCATAAATTAAAATATCATGATTAATCATTTTACGGCCGGGCAAGGTCAGACAGCCTGTTAGCGTAAATACCTAAAGTGGAAAGTTGTCCAATAAGCATCCACTAGTTTAGGTGGGGTGACGCTAAAAAATATTAGTTTGTGGCAATTTTAAAGAATATGTGATATTCCCGATTGGCCGGATAATAGCAATAAAGGTTCCAAAGAAAAAAACAAACAGTGAGATGAATGAATGTTGAGAATTGCACGATTTAATTAAACTCCAAGAGGTGACTACTGCTAAGTGATTAACGACACGGACTGACAACCTGGCCGTGTCAAGTTCGAATCCTGGTCGTTCTACAGAAACACGTTCACTTAGTGATGTTGGCAACCTTCACATGGTCCCTCCCAATGTCCTGCTGGAAATAAGTCTAACTAGAAAGATATGGGAAGGTAGAACCAATGCCAACGATAGAATCGCCCGTTTCACACACAAAAAATAAATAAATAGATAAATAAAAAAAATAAATAAATAAAATGAATTAACTTTCCTCCCCACGAGGCAGAAGTTAAACAAAGGGTTGTTTTTTTAATATGTTGGAAATCTAGTGTCATGAAAATATGGTACAAAAAAATAAAATCCTTAATCTAGAAAAAGTTTGAGTTGATGAATATTATAACAAATGGTATACTTTGCTCTCAGCCAAAATACGAAGTATGATCGTTCAAAATGTCTTTATTCGAGTTTCAAAAATAATCCTCTACTACCTCATGTTTTGTCAGAAGTTTAGCTTTTGCTTCATTGATAGTTTCTTCCACGTATGCCCTATTTTTCTGTTCTCGAATGTTTCTAGATAAATTACGATATAGCAAAACTTAAATGAATAAAACTCCGAAAATTATAGCGGTGCTTGTTTGACGTTACGTCACAAAAGAATTGTGAGATAAAATTGTTCGAAGCAGTAGCGGCAGTGAATGTCGTATTTGCGTACAGACTCTTTATTGGACAATTTCTTTCAACCATCCAGCTAAGTGAAACTATTTATCCCGAATTCCAACACGTTTATACTACGCGTTGGAATTCGGGATAAATAGTTTCACTTAGCTGGATGGTTGTACGGTTTCCTCTTATTCTTTCAGACGGATTACGTGCGTGCGATACATTATGATCAGACCTTTTGGATCGAATGTCCTTTGTCAAATAGAGCCCACGTAACGAAAGATTTCCACAAACTCACAAACGTAGCAAAAACATACACCCTGAACGCATACACAAGTTCATAATGCTTGCTAACACGCACACACACAATTTCGTATTTCATTAAAACAAACGTACGCGACGCCAGCCGGAAATAAACATTTGTACTCAATTTCTTATGGACAACATTTTCTTTCACTTGAACGTTCTTATGGTATTCTGAACTTTCAATCTTTATCAAGCCTCCATTTTCGTTGTTAAATAAAATCAATTATTTTATAGTTCATTTTTTTGACGTTGCCTTTCCCTTTCAGTAAGCAAAGAAGTGGGAACGAAAACGAGCTCTCTTTTTTCCATGCTTGCTTACACAATGGGTGTTGAGATATGAAATGTAGCCAGAGGTAGCGTTTAACGTTTGGAGAATTGGTGTTCCGGAACTCAGGCAAATGAAAAAAAAAAATCCTTCTCATCTTAGGTTCTGTGTTTCATGCCGAAGAATAGGAAAAACGTGTTTGAGCACGTTCGTGGTGCATTGGGACAAGTCAGGAATTCAACACAATTGGCAAGTTCTTTACACACACACACGCACATATATATATATATATATATATAAAATTTATCGTATTCCTGCTATCTATTTGTGCTATTCATTATTTTCAATTTCAAGGATGAAGAAACACCACTGAAAGTTGGAAATAAATTCCAAAAGGCAATGGAGATGATATCGCTAAAGAAGAAGAAAAAAAACAAACAAACTTTCCGGTGAATCCAATATATCCTAATCTTTCCCCCTTCACTTATATTCTATCTTCCATCAGAAGTCCCTATTCTTATTCCTTTTATTCAGATTTTATTTCTCTCAACCGAATTTTATTATAACGCGTTCCATTATTTTCCCGTTTCCTTCAATTATCTCTTTATTCGGAATTTAACTTAAAACTCTTCTAATTTCCTTGTCCATTTGTGTTAATGAATGTAAGTACATCCAGACTCCTCCACACAGGAATATAATTGAATGTTGTAAGCCATAAATATGGACGGGTATAGCTACCTGGAGAGACGTTGAAAGGTAAGCTGAATGCTTAACCCTATATGACTTTGTTGAACTAATTCGTTCAGTCGTAAATAAATGAATATAACAGCATAAATAAAATGGGAATCGATTCAAACACGCCTTGTACGTATTAGTTCAGTATCTGGGTGGATGTCGAATACTTCTAGATTGCAATTGTTCATTGCTTGCATTCAGTATGCCGCCATTTATATCAGAGAGCAGAGGATTTCGTTTGTTGTGATCAACACTTTTTTTCAAACACTATAGATGATAAATGTATTGGACTTCAATAATGAAAGAGCGCTCAAGTGAAAAAAGTCTTAAGATCATAGTACCATTGCGCTTTAAACTAACTAAAATTAACATTTTTTAATCATCTACATCATAATTCAGGTCATAAAATGTTAAAGCTTAATTATATTAACATCTAAGAATACGAACAATGGTTCATTTGATCGTCTTACTAGATTGTATTACTCGAATACTTTAGCCAAGATCACTCAGCTGCATCAAACAAATATATCCCTTTCCGAGACATATCCTTATGTCCATTTTAAATACTTTGCCTGTTTTCCATCTGACTACAATTTGGTTGTCTTCAAGTCTAACGTAAACAAATTCTTGCTAAATCGTCCTCTTAAGTAATCAAATTTACCAAATTTCCACTACTAACGATTACTATATTATCCCATTGACTACTGCACACCCAGTAACCATTATCCTTGAGTGGCATCCGAGCCTTGATAAGTGGCACCCCCTATGTAAAAAAAACAAACTTTAATTTCACAATTGCTATTTTGCTTTTAATTTTATCTCCATATATACCTGCCTCGTTTAATTTTCTCATTCGAACTCTTTAAAACAATTTCCTTCTCATCCAGCAAATCCTTCTCCTCGTCCCGCGAGCCATTATATGCCTAAACTTGGTCCTTTTTTTCCTGACACGAAAACACTCTTTAATTTTAGCCTTTTATTATTATTATTATTATTATTTTTTTATACACGCGTCCCCTTTCTGAAGTATTATTCCATGCTTATTCTTTCTTATGCCATCATATTTTCTGGCTTTGATCATAGATTTTGCAAATTTCTTCGTCTTGTATCATTAGCTGAACCTTCTTCAGCCTCGCCATGGTCCATTTGAAGGCAACACGCTTTTACTCTTACTCATAAATCAATTTACCCTCCCTTTTTCTTCTTTGTGTTTATTAATCATTCTTACGTTATCTTGCTTCTTTCATATATCAATGAACATCTTTAACTTATTGCTTATTCACATACTCATCAATCAAGGAAGTGACATTTTTTTACAATGTAACTTGAATACAAGAAACTACTACAGCGTTAACACTCTGCAATTACACACACGTACGGATATATGGGAAAGTAAAAAATAAAATCTATATATTAATACGATAGCGTGTGTTATTTTCTGTGTCCCGCTTACATCCGGGTCGTCTAATTGTTATGTACTCCCATTTCTTGTCAAATAATTTTATCAAGAATTCTTCATAAGTTTTGGTTTCGGTTATGGCTGAAAGAACTCACGTTATGTATACATATATTTTTTTCATAAGTTTTTATTTCGGTTTCGATTCAAGCTAATGCACCAAAGTCATATGGATATATTTTTTCATTTTTGAAATCGCAACTTTATGTATATATCTATAATAGTGAAATTGTGTGTGTGTGTGTGTGTGTGTGTGTGTACATTTCCCTACCAAATTACTGTCAATTTTCAGTTTACTGACTGATTTGACATAAGGAGTATTGAGATATGGGAAAATCTTTTAAATCGGTTTTTGGTCAGATTTGGCTGTGAAGGGGTCTTTGAAAACTACCAAACTCTTCCGCCAATTTTTGGTTTAAACACTTGAAATTTTAGATGTAGGTTACTTGGACATAAATAAAACTTAGTTGATTCGAGCCCAAAACAATAAATGTAAAGGAATCAAACTTTGGGTCAAAGTTAAAAAAAAAATTGACCTCTGCGGTCTCTACCAAATTACTCAGCCAATTTTTGGTCTAAAAATTGGAAATTTTACATAAAGTGTATTCAGACATAGGGTATCAGTTTTTGGTCAATAATTTGGATACTAAGGGGTCAAAGTTCAAAAGATTTGACCTTTGCAGTCTCTAGCAAATTACTCAGCCAATTTTGGGTGTAAACATTTGAATTTTACTTAGAAGAGTATTCAGACATGCAGCAAGCTTTTTAATCAGTTTTTGGGCGAAAGTTTGGCTGCCAAGAGGTCAAAGTTGAAAGTTTTTGTGAACCCCGGCTGGGAATTCTTGGTTTATAGTAATGTTGTTTGCTAACTGGTTTAAAGATCCGCATCTGATAATGACGAAAAATAGGACTGGTACATATCTTTAAAATTTGTACGACTACTAAATCGGGTATGGAGCACGAAAATTGCATATGAAACTCGTGTAAAGTAAATACATTAAACAATCATAGTAACTATTTCTGTATATGTAAGAGAAATATAAACTATATGAACAGAGTAAGCTTAACGTCTTTGAAATTAAAGTTTAAGTACAATTAGAGTAACAGAGATATCGTATACGGCATAATCACCTTGATGCATTAATTCTCGTTAAATCAGTTAAGAAACGTTAAGCATGGTCATGGCTAAAATGGGTAACCATTTGGGAATATTAAGTGCTGCATGTGCTTTCTGTTTATCCAGCATTGGTTTCAGTTCTTTCACTGGAATCTGGCAATTCCGATTCATGAGAGGTGTGGTTGAGGATTATATATCTCTTACTCCACAATTACAAGCTTGTTGTGTAGCAGGTAAGCAGTTCGTAAAATTTTATTGCTTTTGTTGTGAAGTTTATTAAGCAATTCTTTCTTTTTGTTAATATTTTATTTTATTTTGTACAACGATTTTTGAAATAGTAATGTTGTCTACGCTGATACTAATTAGTTTGTAGTAGTCCTTGTCTTCTAGCGTTTCTAGAATTTTCGTGTTATAGTAATTTTTGTTCGTAACCACGAGAGCACTGCCGCTGATCTCGGCATTGTTTCAAGTTGTCCTGGATTTCTCCTTCCCACTGGGCTCAAGCAGTGCCGATTCAAGAGAGGTGTGGTTGGGCATTGCGCAACCCTGGCTACACAACTACACGCGCAGCTGTCCCTTTAGGGGGTATCTTTTGTCGTTAGAGGCTGAACGGAAGCATCGACTGCCACTGTGTGATTCTTTTATAATTATGGTATTTCGAAGACTTTCTAGCGTTGATTTTGTTTTAAAAGATAGGTGTTTGGTAGGTTTCACTTTTTTTTTCTCTGGATGTAATGTTTTAGAGGTTTTCAAAGAAAATGCGTAGTTCTTTTGTATTATGTTTGTTAAGGAAGTATGTGGATTTATTCTTGACTAATAAATCATCTGATAGGTTTTCAATGTTATTTACTGTTCTAACTTTACGTTCAAATTCTCTAGGGTCCTTCAGTTTTGCTATATTGCTGCTACGTTGTTTTCTCTAACGGACCCAAACGTTGTATGTAGAGATAGTCGCAAAGGA